>NW_017728927.1:3310088-3435661 GCF_001723895.1 Crocodylus porosus | reverse complement strand
CTTGCCAGGGTCATTTGACCCCAGTACTCTTTCCTGCCATGGCAGGGGGTCGGACTAGATGATCTGCTCAGGTCCCTTCCGAGCCTACGAACTATGAAACTATTTTGAATATGCATTCCTATAGTAAGTAAACATAAGCTTTTTCATGGTGTATTTACTAGATCTTTTGTGAGCAGAGCATCTTTAGATAGCTATTCAGTCTGTCAAACTTTACACTGGAGTAGGTTTAACATTAGACACCTATTCAGAACAAACGAATGCAAGCATGTTTCATACTAAATTATTTGCGTCAAATCAGTTTTGTTGCTTTGATTTTGAAAGTTGCTACATTTGGAATTCTGCTTTAACTTCTTCTTTATCAAAAGCTTACCTTGTTCGTCAGTAATAGCCTACAACCACGTAGTAGCTCTATTGTCATTTCTAGCATTGATTGTTGTTTTTACAGAACACTATGTCTTCTGCAAGGGCAATTCCAATTTTTATGCCTGTATGCTTATGGATAATCTCAGCCAAATTGCTGTTAGTTTTTACAAGACTCACCCTGATTGAACAATGAAGCTTTGTGAAGAAACTTCGTGATACAAGTGGTTCACCATGGCCTACAGTCCTTAATTTCCTACATGCTGCACAAAAGATAGTGCTGGTAAGCTACGAAGCCAACGCAGTGAAGACTGTATACCCAGCTTTAGTTAAATAATTTGCTGTTTACTGTTTCCCTGTTTATGAATCAGTTAAAAGTCCTTTTAAGTGAAATTGGATAGACTACAAAGTGTTGGTTTCATGTGTTTTATTTGCAGTTTAATCAGCGTGATCCAGCTGCCAGTGCAGGGGAAACCAGAGCTCGATTTTTAATTATCCCTGCTTTGCCTGAGTTAGGAATTCCCAATAGTGCTGTCTGAGAAAAGATGCCAAAAACCGCATTGTTCTTTAATTAGCTGTTGTAATTGTTTCAGTCTAATCTCCATGATTAGCAGCAGCATTAAATACAGCAGTAAGAATAGGCCTGCCCTCTTTGTGCTGCCCTAGTAAACACAATATTCTTACTTCTGGTAAGGGACATAATATAAAATCAATTAGAACCCAACCAATGTTGATTGGAAAATGATAAAGATCAGCTACCATGAAGTGCAGATTGCTTTGTAAAGTTGGTTCATAACCATGCTACTGAGATGGCTTTATTTCCCCAGTTCTGGGAGAGAACGTTAGAATAATGACCTGGTACATAAAAGTATCAGAAGATCTTATCAATACTCCCTCCCTTGTGATGGCTAAAGAGATAGCAGAAAAGCAGGTTTTTGTTGTTACTGGCACTTGGGTAAATCCAGGGCTTTTTTTAAAGGTCCATTGCTACTATTCCAACAGCTCTTGGATCTTCCAGAAACAATCGATGTCAACAGTTGTATACATCGATGTTATTGAAATATGGGCTATTTGGGTTACTCGGATTGGATTTATACAGGTGTTTCGGCACTTAAACATGCAGGAGGGTGTCTAGAGATGTAAGCGCGTAACTCCTTTTGACTTTCATGGGTGTTAAGTATCCAGCTTCCTTAGGCATTGTTGAAAATCCCACTAGTACCTGTTAGCATCTTTAGATACTGGAGTAACCATAAAATGGGGTCTCAGTGTATAGTATATGGGAAAAGTGAGAATTAACTGTGCTGGGGGTATATGGAATGAAAGAAGGGCATGCAGTTTAAAGGGAGCCTTTAGGTAATCGTGATAGTAATGTCAGAGCCTGTTCATGTAAATATGGATATTTTTAGTTTACATTATATTACAGGTATTACCTATTATTAGGTTACAATTTTTTTATCATGCCTGAAAGAATCAGTCTTTAAGTGGGTCAACTTCTAGGCCTTGTTTGCCTTGAAAAGCCATTAGGTTAATGGTAGTGTTCAAGCCAGGCTGGGTTTAGAGCTCTGAAATGGAATCGGAAAGTATTTCCAAAGCATGCATCAAAGGACATTTCAGAGGTCTGTGCCCTTGAGTTAAAAGCTCGGAAAAATGATGTAACACTATTCCATGAGAGAGATGACTCCAATTCTGAGAATCGGATCACTTCTTCTGAATAGCTTTGTGATCGCAGCCATGGCTTTGGCTCAAAAGCTATAGTTTCATGTTGTGCTTCAACCACACTCGGGGACTGAATTAGAATTCTGGCATCATTGCCGAGGCTGAAATTTTATAACAACTTCAAGAACAGCAGCTGAAAGGTTCAAAGTCTTTCTTGCAAGAGGCTGGAGTGCTGGGTGCACTTATAATGGCTTTGCCCATATGCACTTCCTCAGTTTGTAATAGAAAAGCTAAGCTGAGAATTGAAACTGGATTTCTTTCAGATGATCGTGCCAAAACCAGTATAGTTATTATGCCTTGCATTGGCAGCCGATAGCTCTGAGGAAGCAAAGATGTTCTCTCGCGGTACTAGTATAGCATCCTTAGGAAAAGAGGATCAAGGAAAATAATAAATTGGAGTGATTAATAGGATGGATGAATGCATTAACTGATATCTGTGCATAACGTGTGACCGTACAACTTCACTTTGTTAGCAGTAGCAGGGCCAAATACTGCTCTCACTTACTCCAGTGCACAGCTGGAGCAGCTACACTGAGTTGAACAGATTCTAAATAGGTATAATGGGAAACAATTCAATTGTCAGTTACT
Organism: Crocodylus porosus; assembly: GCF_001723895.1. Classification (NCBI taxonomy): domain Eukaryota; kingdom Metazoa; phylum Chordata; order Crocodylia; family Crocodylidae; genus Crocodylus; species Crocodylus porosus. Next base: position 3,432,997 of record NW_017728927.1, on the reverse strand, counting down.
GCACAGTGATTGATTCTGAATTGTCAGCAGCTGTGCACATGCTTTAGCTGATAATTTTTACCTAGTTACTACAGCAGAGATCAAATAGATATCTATTTATATGGCCTTCACCAGTGTAGGTCTTGCAGGCTTTAATGAATGTATCCTCAAGTAAGTAGGTGAAATAGGAAAGTATTATCTCCATTACAAAAGTGGGGAACCAAGGGAGAGGGATGTAAGCAACTTGTCCAAGGTCACCTAGTGGCAGAAACTAAACAGTGATCTCCTGAGACCCAGTCCAGTGCTGTAATCTAAAACTAGATTTACTGACACTGACTTTTGAAAGAGTAGACATGCTTTTGTGCAAACTAAAGTTAGAATGGAAATAAAGTTATATCTGTTTAATGCGTGGTTTTGTTCGTTTGGCTAGCAGACAGATTTCACTAGTAACTAGCTTCATACTTGTAGTATTTTGTACAGTGCATTCAGTAGTCTGAAGGCATGTCTAACTCTCCGAAGGGTCTTTATATTTTATGGCCAGATTCTGAAACCATTGTTCACCTGGCATAGCACTTACTCCCTGGGACTAAGTCCATTGACATCAGAATCTGGCTTTTATAGTTCACAGAAATGCATTTACCAGTATAAACCAGCATTCTAGCTGTAAGCTGCTGTAACAATAGAAACCCAAGTGCTTTGTTTTATGCAACTAAAACCCCCAGATGTCTGTAATATGTCATATAAGGACCATTTTAATGTATTTAAATGAAATGGCTTTACTTGAAAACATTTCTAGAAAGCATAACGTATTAAGACTATCCATAATTTTAAATAAATCCTTTAAGATTACTGAAATCTTTGGCTGCCCAAATGAAATAAAGCACTGATTAAATGGGTCTGGGATTCTAACTCCTGGTGTTATCCTTTGTAGGAGCTATGAGGAAGTAAGGGAGAAAGATGCCATTTTTAATCTTGTGTTAATGTATAAGGCTAAAGCTTTTAGACATCGTTTTAAATAGACAATTAATGCAAAGGAAGTTACTATTTTGTAATCCCAGTGGTGACAAAAATGCATGTAAATACATTTGCTCTACCAAAAGGCTGTACTGAATGGATCTAATTTACTACAATTTTTATCAGTCAATTTGCAGTAACTGTGTACACATTGATCTGCTAAAGTATGTCTACCCCTGAAGAGAACTGGGAACTAAATACTGGGTTGTAGTATAAACTGTACTGATGCACATGTATCACACAATGTTTCATCTTCTCAAATTTCCTTTTCACAGTGGTACAGAGGAAGTCTATTACTTGTGTCTCAGTGGGCGTGTCTACACAAGATGCTAAATGTGCATTAGACTAATTCCACTGTGCATTAGCGCATCACGCAAAAAGCATACTAATGCACAGTGGACTTAGTTTAATGTGTATTAATTTCACAAAAAAGTTACAGCTCATTTAGTACCTATTATTACAGGTACTAAACTTAAAGCACCATAATTACAGCATATTAATAAATGTGTATGTGCCCAGTTCTGCCTTTTGTAGGCTCGTGTGTGTGTGTGTGTGTGTGTGTCTGCCTGCATGTGCACGCTCGCTTGGCTCACAGTATTCATGTTAAAGGAAGTCCTGCAACTTTATCCATATCATATTACTTAGGACAGGGGGATACACATCATCTCATGCAGGTCGTCCTGTATGTTAAGTCAGTTGTCACTACAAATAGTCCTGAAACTTTGTATGGCTGGTCATGGACCGGGACCTCTTGTTTTTCACTCCAAACACAGAACAAAAGGATAGTCCCTACCCTACAGAGGTTACCCTCTAAATAGGGTCACTTAAAATATTTTTGCTGGTTATATGGTCAAGTAAATCCACATCCATCAGTAGAGTTGCACCAGTGCAAGGGGAGTAAGAGTGCAAAATCAGATCTATTTTCTTTATAAGAATTGTTGCCTTCTTATAACCCGCAAAATGATACTGAAATGAGCATTAACCTCTTGAAGTAAGATATAGCTAGAATTTCCTGAAGGTTTGAGAATGAGAGCTGAAACCAAGTTGAACTGGGCTAGCTGTTATAAATCCATAGTTAAACCCAATGAAATTGGAAATTAGATGGAAGAGCTCTTACAATATATAGCAGATCAAAGTTTTATGCTATGTATGTTCTCTTGCCTCATTTTACCAGCATTTCTTATTTTATTCTTATTATAATCTAATGAGATGTTTGTTTTTACCAATTTTAACTCTACAGTAACTGGGACCAGCCCACCCTCATGTATTGCTCATGACAAATTATATTAGCATTGTTTTGTTATAAAAAAAATAAATTAATGTCTTTCTAACAGATTTTATGTAAAATAAAGATCAGTGAAGGGTACATTTTGATCCTGAATCTAATCTGATCATTTTATCTTCTTGTATACCCTGAAACAACCACCTTTTAATCTGTCAATTTGTGCTTAAAGGTACGGCAGTAATTTGCAGCTGTACTTTAATATCTCCATTTTAAACTATAGATATGTAGGAGAGTTATTTAGAGAACTACAGCATTTCCCAAGGCAACTGGCATATTTGGCATAATTCATGCCAACTAGTATGTTTGCGGTCAGTATCTGGACAAGTGACAAAGAATTTCAAGGCACAGAAAATTCAGTGCCCTCTCATCCACATCACGGTTGGGGAAACTCTATTGCTACTATTGCAACCAATGTTCCCTCTAAGGGTTAGCGGTCTGTGAGCGCGCAGCTTCGGTCTGTGAATGCACTGCTTTGGTCCAGCCTCCCCCTTTCTGCATGGTCCACCGGTAAGTGTCCCACTGTAAGTGCACAGGTGGGAACAGGCAGGGTTCCCCCTGCATGGAGCACTGTGGGTCCCACCCACCACCCTCCTCCATGCTAACTGCTGCCACTTCAGTAAGTGTCCCACGCTGGCCCAGGTGCCTCCACTACACTCTGTGCCCAGCTCCTCTCTGGGCAGGTGCGCGGCATTTAAAAAGTTACTGCATGGCAAGATTTTTAATTGTGCGTGGCCGCACGCGTGCGCGCGGCTTACAGGAAACCTTGATTGCAACTATCCCTGTTACCAGTATATTGAAAAGGCTTTATAATTTCCAGTGCTTTCAGTCTGGCACTACCTTTATCAAATAGGCATTTTTGGGGAAAAAAAAAAATCAAACTACTGGCTGGAAAAATGATTACACTGTAATTCAATGTCATATTAAGGCCTCATGTAGGGCTGCTTCTGTGAGTCTTAAATGTGTATCATCTTGGAAGATTTATTTATTCTTAGACTTAAAAGCTTATATTCAGGTCTAATTAAATGATGATTTAGATTCAAGAGAGAGAGGCAGCAAATTCTAGAAATTGGATGCCGAAGGTACTAGGAAAGGCTGAAGTCAAGAACTTTTGTTAGCTGAATTTCCTTTGAGGAATCCTATATTTTGAATGATCAAGAGATGTTACATATACATGACCATTGCAGCTAACAGAGTGGGAGAGAAGTTTTGTCTGGCATGTATCAGATAGGGCTGTGTGAAGCTTCAGTCGCTGATTTGTTTTGGCGGAGATTCGGTCTGATTCAGTGGCTGAATCTCCAAATCTGAATCGAATCAGGAGACCCTTTAATCTCTCCGAATCCATTCAGAGACATTTGGAAAGATTTGGCGATTCGGACTTTGACACAGCTTTAAATGTTTTTTTTACATGCCTCAAGGTACCAGGCGGCTCGTGAATGCTGAGATGGTGGGGTGGATGGAGCATCTCACGAGAGTATTGGGGGGGTCCCCAGCGTGCTCGGCAGTGGACCCGGAAGTGGACCAGAAGCACGTCTGGTCTACTTCTGGGTCTGCTGGGGAGCATGCTGGGGGGCCCCCCTGGCTTGGCAACTAGTGTCTTCTGGGTCTGAAGGGGCCCCCGGGGTTCCCCCATGGCTGATCACTGAGCTGATGAGGCACGGGTGGGCCCCCGATGCGCTCAGTGGCAGACCCGGAAGTGGACTAGAAGTACTTCCAGTCCATTTCCAGATTTGCCTCTGAACACGCGGGGAGACCCCCTCACCCCCTCGCACTCCTGTGGGACACTTCATCCACCCCAGCATTGCAATGTTCACGAGCTGTGCCTGGTACATCGAGGTAGGTAGAAAAAATATTTAAAGCTGTGTCTGTGGCTGAATCGCTGATTCTCCAAATCAGCATTGACTCTTCAGATTCGGATTCGGCCGAATCAAATTGGGACAGTGATGCAAATCAAGGAATCAAATCACTGTCCCCAATTCAGGCCGAATCCGAATCGACTATGGCTCATTTCACAGACTCCTAGTAACAAAGCATTCTTAATGGAGTACTTGACCATGGAACCGGTGAACTTTAAGGCAGGCATGGGCTGCCTTCTCTTATAAGCAGGGTCTTTAAGTTCATGTTTTTTAAGGCCAGGATTTTTGCAAGTGACTAGCAATTGTTGGATTCAAAATTTTAGCCTTTTAAGAGCCTGATTTGCAAAAATAACTGAGCATCATCTCTCCAAGTAGCAAAGCTGTGTAATATCTTTGTGTCTTAAAATTAGTATTCTAATAAAGTCTGTTTTGAAAAAAAATTGGCTGTCTGCTCTGTGCTTTGGTGAGACCAGCCTCTTTGACACAGCTTTCCATCCCCAGCAGCATCTCTTCTCATGACCAGTTTTTAGTGGAGGACAGTGCAAGTGAAAGAAAGGCAAAAGAAAAGAATGAAAGAGAAGGAAAACATTTAAAAAAAAAAGGGATAAAATCAAGATTATAGAAATGCCAGTGGCCAGATCCTCAGCTGATATAAGTTACTAAAGCTTCATTTTATCTAATGGAGCAAGACAAATTCACACTAGCTAAATATTTGGCTTTGAAAATAACTAAATGTTCAGCTTTGAACGCGCATTCTCACATCTACCCTTGAGATCTTGTTTATCGTGCTGCGCAGTCCCTCTTGGATAGATGGGCCAATATTTTTTAGCGTGAACTTAAATATTTCCAACTTCTACCACACAGGAATATTACCATGGGTATTGATGTGTTAAACAGCATAGAGTTTAAGATACTATTTTATTCTCAGCACAAGATTACTTGCAACTTTAAGGTAGTGTTAGAGCAATGTTTTAGCTGTGGTGATCTAGGAATTATGCAAGAGAAAAGGAAGAAAAAATCCTTGCCTCTCACTTATAAGTACACTGTACTTGTAGAGCGGGGGATTGGATTGTGTTTAGAAAACAAGTTTCTTTCTGGTGTCTATGCAAATAATTTGAAACAAACATTTAAAGATTATCCTCCTAAGATCCCTAAAGGTGGCATTGTGTTAGGGGTCAGGAATCTCTTCTAATAAAAGAATCCCAAATCTGGAAAGCAATGTAAAGGAATTCTTGTGGCCAAATCACTCCTCCAGAAACAGGTAATATGCATTAATAAGCCATCCAAACTTTTTGCAGCAAGGTTATTTGAAGATTTTGAGTCAGCAAAAAAAACACGTGAAGTTTTCTTTTCTATTCTTTGCTTCCTTGGCTATACTGCAGTTATAGTGCTGATGTGCTCGTTATAATTTTCTTGGGTAATCCTGGGGGAGTCTAGAGAGTTGGTTCCATTAGGCTCTTAAATTCAGGCTGATCTGACTCTTATCAGTCAACGGAGTTTCTGCCCAGAGATAAAATTACATTACAATCAAAGTAAGTTTCTTTCGAGACGCACACACTTTGCAATGTGACTTTCTGTGAAACCGGTTGGGAAAGGAACATTTTGCTTTCCTCCTCCTGAATTAATTTCCCTCTGTTCCTTTTTTTTTTTTTTTCTTGTGGAAAACTGTAATGAACCACATGAACATAATGATACAGATCTGAAAGGAGTCCCCTAGATCTTATAGCTCTTCCAGGCAACCACATCATGTAACTCTATTCATAAATGTATTGAGCTCCAGGAGCATTCAGAGAGTAGTGAACATCTTAACTACATACCATCAGGCCTACCATTGCTCTAATGTCAGCAGGGGCCTTCCAGTAAAGTCCTACATAGCAGCCATATTTAGTGAGGCATCCCAAACTATTTAGCATATCAGTGGGGAGAGCAGTTAACCTCAAGAGGGTTAAAAACCTATAGTGTGAAATAGCAGATGTTTAGGAAGCTTCCAAATAATTTCCAGTTCCAAGCTGAACTGATACAGGAGCCCACACTGCTGGTGACTGTAAAAGGAAAATAACGTCTAATCCTCCTTTTCCTTCCATAAATGGCTGCCAAATAACAAAGCAGTCATATATGGAGTGAACCGACCGGGAATCAAGGGAGCTCAGCACTAGTGTTTAGCTAGTATAAACTGGCAGTGCTTCACTTGGCAGAGCTACGGTGATTTACCCCAGCCAAGGACCTGCTCATATCTTTTTTTAAACATATTAACTCAATCTTGTGTGAGTTTCCTTAAATTGCTGCAGGAATAACTAATGGTACCCAGGCATTCAATAGAAAGCAGTTAACAAATCACATTTCTGGAGAGAAATTGCGATCCTACATTGAAATGGTTGATATTTTGATCGCTTTCCTGCAATTTGATGGGGATAGTAAAAGTTCTGCGACTGTACTTCATTTTACACAGCGGGTTTGGTTCTTTTTTCCCCTTCCCATGTCAACAATGGAAGATTTGTCCAACGGAGATTTGGCAGTAAACTAGGTTTGGGGAGCTAAAAATCTAAGCTTCCTGTTGATCACAAGCCCAGCTCTGTCCTGCTGCTAACCACATGCAGGGTGCTGAAAGCTGTAGTGTGCTGTTTTACAGGGTCTTTTTGTCTGTATTTTGTCCTGAAGCTTCCATGGCTTGTTCAGTATTACCTTTGCAAAGATACATGAGGAGACTGAATATGGTAACGCATAATTACTTTTGAGCAAGCTGCAGCTACATACAGGGAAGTCTTTCACTGTGGAGTTTGCAAATGATGTTATCCATTCAGCAAAGGAAAATTCAGAGTAAAATCTCCATCCTGTTTATAACAAATGGTATTTCTGCGTTAATAAATTTATCAGCAAGCATCATTTCCTTCATCAGACCAGAAATGTATTGAAGAGAAGGAACCCTTCCCCTACCCCCTCTTTTTGATCTCTGGTTCAGCACTGTTAGAAAGATTTTTTTTAAACCCTGAAAATATTTCCACCAATTTGCTAAAATGTTTCTAGTTTTGGCAATTTGTGATGTATTGGACCTTAAAGTTGCATTTCTCTGATTACCCTTCTGCTACTCCTGGGTGTGATTTCTAGTGGCTGATATCTCATAAACCATTTGGATTAGAGATTGTTGTTCTACCTGTTCAGGAAGCTGTGATTCTAAGCTGCATTCAGATGCTAGATGGCCTAGGTTTCTGTTTCTAAGGTAGCAACTGCTGAAATCACGTTGGAAATGGAAGAGAGTTCAGGGGACAGAGGATAAGTAAGACAATTAATTGAATGATAAGCTTAGAAGTTTCTAATTGAATATCATTTTGCATTTGTTAAAATTAATTCTTTTTCTTCTTTATTTATTGATTGCAGCAGGCACCAAATGACTTGCCAAAAAGCAAAACCCTAGAGCAGAGATGTCCAAAGGAGGTCAAGGGAACTGGGGTGGAAGCAGATGTTGCCTTGGTGCCATCATAAACATCTTTACTGCAGTGCAAAAGCCAAGCAAACCGATGTCCATGTCCCTTGTTGCACCACAAATGCCCAGAATTTGTGGCCACAACAAAGGAAAACTCCAAGGAGCATCTTTTATCAGGGCAAGCCATGGGTCCCCACTTAAAGATGCACTTCAGAGATTCCCCAGGGTGCCTCTCTAAGTCAGGGGCAGGCAAAGTCCAGCCCATGGGCCAAATCAGGCCTGTGATGGACTCCATTTCCTAGCAGCCCCTGACCAGGTTGCTGCGGCCAGTTTCCACGGAGAGCCTGGTAGCGGCAGTGCCGTGACAGCTTGCCAACATCAGGGTGCGTGGCTGGGCAGGGAGCTGCTCCAGGGCCAGGGCTGGGATCTTGCAGTGATGACACTGTGATCCAAAGCCAGGACAGAGCTGTGATCTGCTACGTGTACACCCCTGCCCAGCCGCAGCAACGCAAGCGGAGATGTTGGGAAATGGAGTCGGACTGCCGGCCAGATCTGCCATTTTGCCTATCTCTGCTTTAAGTGCTGAACCCCAGCTTTGTCTGCTTACAGAGACGCACCCCAGGGAATCTCCCTGTAACCAGGGGACATGTCCCCTCTTGTCCCAGAGGATCAGGCCCCTGCTCAGCGCGGGACAGCGGGTGATGCGTTTCACCCAATGAAACGGATCAGCTGTGGTGGGACACAGCTGATCTGCTCATATGGTGACAGCTGTTTATACCCTTAGAAACTTAAATGCTATTGAGATCTACTCAGAGACAAACTCCCCCTAAAATCCCAGTCTCTACCCACAGCAGGTTCATGCGTGGCCAGCACCTATGAGAGCGTCCCATGGGATGCTGTGGACAGGCCTTAACCGCGTTGCAAAGGGAGCATCATCATAGGAATTTCTTTCTTGCCTATTGAAGAAAAATGAAAACTGTGGCACATTATTTTTATTTGTAAAATGCACATCTCTTAGACATTCCTCTCTTTCCCCCTTCCCCTTGCTCCTATACATATACAGCATTAAAAGCAGCTCCTCAAGTGCTTCCCATCTATCTCCTACCTTCCCACCTATCTTCCCACCTATCTCCTACCTGAAGAAACACTTTCCAGTCCTTTCAGGTCTCAGGTATCTCCGTAGCCTCATAAATTTATTTACAGCTGACTATAGCTGAAATGCTGTGTGGATAAATCTGCAACTGGGGATCTCAGCAAGTTGCCAGTCCAGTTGTGAGTGCTGCAGGCACAGCGCCAGTATCACAGCTGCCCTCTCCCTACCTGCTCTATCTGAAAGTCAGGGGCACAGTGATGTAGTTTTTGTGAGGTTCAGATACTTCTGGATGATGTCAAAAGTGTCTAAACTGGAGAAAATACAGTTTTGTTTTGTAATGAATCATATCAGCTTGATTTGTAGTTATTAGGGGAGGAGGATTTGTAAGACGGCTGACCTGTAGACTATGTGGTGTAAAGCAGTTCTGTTTAGAGATACCCACACTAACTCCAAATGAGCTGGTAGTCTCTCCCCATATGCTGTGCAGATAAATTGGGCCCTGGAAGCAGTTTAATCAGGTTAGCACAGCTCTCCACCTGGGCTTTGCCATGCTCCATGGTTACGCTGCCTCTGTTTCCCAAGTTAACTGAGGAATTTATTTCTATCTATGACTACGTTGTGTTGTACAGGCATAATAATTATCTGGGACTGCAGTACATGCCAAGATGCATTGAGAGAATGTCTGGACCTATTAGATTAATTTTCTTAATTTACACGAGGGAACCTGTTACTCAAAAGGACAGAAAAATTCTGTAAGTAAAGTTTGACCTGATGAAATTTTATTTTGTTCTGTATATCGGCTTGTACATTGGGCTGCATATTTAGAATGTTTTCCATGCCCATCATTAAAGAAATAATAATTTTGTATAAAGAAGCTTGCCAACTGAATGAAGTTGAACAAGTGTGGCTGCACTCTTTCCCATTATGTGCTAATCAATTAATCATGTACTATATGATTGAAAGGCTCTGTATGTTGAGGTGGAAGTCCTAAAACCCTTATTGAAAATCCATGTAGAAAAATCCAAAATCCTTTACCAACTGAGGTTTGTATAATTAAAAAAAAATTTAGATTACATGCCTAGAAATTAGTAGCCACAGTCCAGTAATTATCAGATGCCTCAGATTGGGATCCCATTGTATTACATGCTCTTCACATATTGAGAGAGAGAGACACTATCTGCCCCAAATTGCTCATGTGCTAAATACACAATACTAGGAAAAAAGAGGTACTACCCTCTTCATTTTCCAAATAGGTGAGGCAGGAACAGATGAAGTGACTTGCCCAAGAGTCAGAGTAGGTTATTAAAACCAGCTCTTTTGAAACTTTTTCTAGCGCCACATGTACACATAATCCTAACCTAATTTCTTTTTGTTAGAGGAAAAGCTTAATTTGAGGAAGCTTGGCATCTGTTGGACCCTGTGATCTCCAGCTTACCTTGTGGAGTTCCCTGTTTAGGTAGGAAGTGAGAAATAGTATATTAGTGCACAGATGATTGATCGCATGATGACTTAATGGATTTAGTTGTGCTTAGACAACCATCTAATACTTGGATTTTGTTGCTGTTGTCTGTTAAGAACCTTCTTTCAGATGTAATTCAATTGGCCTTAACTTCCCGGGGAGAATAAATTGAAGTTAGTGCCTTAGATATACATCCTAACCTCTCTGTGTAAGGGTTTCCAAATCAGGGTCTTGTTCAGAGAGTTCTCAACCTATGAACAGGCATTGCATTTGTCCTAGGAGAAACCCATTTTCTTGTGGGACAAAGTGTGATTGTTCAGACATCCCTGTCTGTTGTCCTGGGACAAACTTTAAAAGATTTGCAGGATAAAAAGTGCGAGCTATTTGTCCGGAGACATCATGAAGTGTGCCTGAATGGTTGCCCAGGCTCACATAATTGGATTGACGGCAGAAAAGCAGCAGCATCTTCAGCTGCTTGCTTAACCCTGATTGGAGGGGAGACTATGTACCTGCCAGTCCCGGGACTTTTTTGTTCTGGGACAAATACAGACACAACTCATCCTAGGACAAATGCAGAATCTCATCTTAGTTTTATTGCTATCCTTAGCTTTTATTTCTCTTTGTTAAAGAATTAACACCCCCTCCCCCCCCGAGCCTCATTCTCTCTTTCTGTCTCACTTTCTTTGAAAACGAAGCCAAGGACAGGTTTCATTTAACAATACTCTGATAACTGATTCTTCAAGAGGGCACTGGAACACCTTAGGATCTGGACAGATGGAAGAATTATACCAAGTTAAAAACTTAGGCACAAAATAAATGTAACATTTTGCCTGTATCTGTTATGTGGTAAGTAGAAGCTAAACTGGGCTAGGTTCACTGAGTTATATAACTGCTAATTATCATGGTTTACCTTTACTTATCATGGGATAGAGCAGACACAAAAGAGTTCAAGCAGACCAACTTAAAGAGTACTAAATGCACTCTCAATGAAGTACAATTGTCTTACTTCTTTGCACTTGGATAAAAAAAAATGTATGGACCCACATGTGATAAACAATGGCATTGCATCTTGTCCACTGTTACAGGTGGACAGTTTATGTGCAGGCAGGTAATTAGGAGACCTTTGGCTTTTAGCCAGTAACAGCAGGTAGCTAGAAGTCTCAGGGGGGCAAGGAAATGAACAGAGAGTGTTTATAGAGGCCAGCATGACTCTTCAGGGGCTCCTGGGGTAGGCATATGGATCACTGGAGCTCTAGGGCGCTGGACGAGAGGTAAATGAACTTGCAGGTGGGAGTGATCGACAACAAAAATTATGAGATGTGATCAGTTGTGTGAAGAGCATACAGACAGTAACAATGGCTGAGCACAGGTATTTGGATATGGTGCCATGCAGTATGTAATGGCTAGCATGGTACTTGAAACGCTTAAAGTAAATTTGGCTTCTTTTCTTGCAAAAGTATTTCATACCTGCTTCTTATCAAGGGCAGAACATTTAAAACGGCATGCCAGCGAGCCCCCTTATTTAGCCCCAACCCCCGTTAGAGGTGCAATGGCAGTTTTCTGAAGCAATGATGCTCTTTTCCACAGCTCTAATAATAAGCAATGCTGAGTCACCTCATGGCACACCAGTGTTTTTTATGGAACTTGGGAATGCTTTTGGGGGACTCTGAAAATTACAACTTTTTTTGGACTTTGTGACCAAGTGAGGATCGGGGCTGAAGAGCTGAATACACTACCTGTAAAATAAGTCAAGTATAATGCAGCTGTGGCCAATGACATGCCATTGGAGTTCATATTCTGTTTCATCACTGATTTGAAAGATGTACAAAAGTGCACACGTTCCCTGCTTATCTTTTTGTCAATCCAGAGGTTATTTTTTCTGTGTGTGTCTGTCTTGTCTGTGACTTTCCAGTTTTTCTAAATGGGCAAAGCAACAATGCAGACCACGCTATTGTAGTGATAGGACTAAGCTGTTCAAAAGTTTCTGTGTACTGATTTATATGTCACCAAATAACCAGTGAGGTTCACTTGACAAATCATTCCTTGTTGTATGTAGATGAACAATCAGGGGAGCAGGGACTAGCAGGTTCTGTTCAGTAGATGCTAAATTAATAGTGTCGTCTCAGTACGCTCTGTGTGTCTTACCATACCAATACACATCTACTTTACTGCTGGATAAAACCAGCTGTACACCATATGGGAACTTGCTAAGCTCTTTTGGCTTTGCTAAAGTACGATTTAATGTTCATGCACTCAAATGCCTGGCATCATCATGCCTATGAATTGACCTATAAAAATGAGGGAAATGCAAGCAATCAGCTGCCAGCTTTCTATCTGAAAGTCTTTATGACCTTATCTGAATTTCATCGTGGTACAGATTCTCACTGTTCTTTCTGCACACTGTCATGAGTGGCTTATGGAACTTCTCTTATGGAGGACAGAGAGCAAGATCAAATCCACTTTGCCTTTATTTAGAATATGCACAAATTCTAAACTCTTTGGTTAGGAGTCTCTTGCTAATGCTTAACTAAATAGATTTCTATTTTGCAGACTGGAGCGGTACAGCAGTGTTTGCCTCGGGCCAAATTCCAAGTACCTTACTCCATGAATGGTCCCAGTACTCCAATAATTCTGCTGGTAGAATAAAATGCTACCCTCTGTGAGCAAGAGTACTTGAATCTGGTCCGGTATCTGTTTCTCTCTATCCATGTTCCTTTACACCTTCTGATTCAGTAACACTCAGTTCTAATACTTGTTTTTGTTGGCACAAAATACATCTTTGCAATGGGTGAGGAATATTTTTTTAATGGCATTAAGTAATTGAATAGGAGGTCAATACTAGTTTCTTAGTCTACATAAAAAGAGGGGAGGGGAGGGGAGAGGAGGTAGAGCAGTTTATAATATAAAAGCTTTCTGAGAATCCAAACATATGCTACCAGAGGTGTTTTGTAATTAATGGCTGGTATTTTGTATTAAATGCTGGTATTTAATTTCTGGTGTATCAGTGGTGATGTGTCTTTGTGAATGTTATATAAACATTAAACGATTATTGTGTGTTTAATCTTATTGAGTGACTGGAAAAAAAACCCACTTAACTAAATCTGGCCCTTAAATTGTGGAAAGAATCCCAAGAGAATTATGTCTCCTGTCATCCCAACTTCCTTGTTTTGACTTCTTGATGATAGAAATCCTTGTGCTGCTTTTTTTTTTTTTGTGTTCAGTTTTTGATGCACACAGTTGTACTAATGGGATGTGGGTGGCTTCAGTAGGGTGATCACAACTCTCTTCACTTCAACAAGAAGAGGCAGCTGGTTGGCTCTGAAAAATCTTTACTAGGGTAGTTTTCACTGTCAGTCTCTGCAAATTTCAGCTGCTGGAGAAATACATTATTGCCATTACAGAGCATGGAATTAAGTTTGTACTTCTTGATGTATTAGAAGATCCTGCTCTTTTTTGAACTGAGTTTGGAAAGCAGATACTTAAGAAAGATGGGGATTGAGGCAGAGGTAGGGGGAGTCTCTCTACTTGCAGTTGCTCCCTTGTTTATTTTAAGAAATAATAACTTGAGAGACAACAGTGAAGGCAAACAAGCTTTTTCTTTACACTTGTTAAAAACCTATTGAATACTTAAATTCATTGATATTTGAGAGAACTTATGAGGAAATACCATAATTCTTTTATGTTTTGCAAAATGTGTTTAAACATCTTTTTCATTTGCTAAAAAAATCTCTGAATTGTATAAAAGAATTGTATTTCAAAGTCTGAAAAGTATTTCCATTTGATGGTTGCTGTCATAATGGGATGCGCTTATACCTTACAGCTAGGAACGGCAGGAAGATAAGTATTCCTAGCCATCACTGTTTTATTTGAGAAATTTCTGCAAGAAGACAGGAACTGTCGCTCCTATGGAAGAGGAAGTCTCAGGAAGGCAACTGAGCTTGGGGAGAAACCTCAGGGTCTCTTTACACGTGCTTGGCAGGGAGCGCTTTAATTAGAGCAGCTCTGAGCTTTTTGGATGAGCTGTAGTTAAAGCGGCCCACTACCATTTTGAAGTGCATGAATTCACACAATGTGGAGGCAGCTGGACTGCGCACCACAGACTCAATTGAGTCTGTTCCAACACACTGTAATTATAGCGTGTTGGAGCAGCATCCTTGCATGTGTGCAGGCACCCTCAGTCTGATCTCTGTTCAGAGACCTCAGTTACTAGGTGTAAGATGGGCTGAAACTTCCCTCTGTCTATTGTACCCAAAAATTGAGCTTATGTTGAACACTGAATTATACTCCTCACCAGGCTAGGAGAGTAGGACAGGCTGTTGCAGTTCCCAAGCAGGTCACTAGAGTTCTAGCAAGTCATGGTGGGAAGGAGGCTGAATAGCTATGAAGAATTGCCTTCCCTTGGAACAAAGATGGAGGGAGTCAGACCGAGCGAGAAGCCTAAGAAGGGGCAAATAGCCTATTGTTTTTGTTTGGCTGTGCTTTTTACATTTGCCAGCCTTTTGATTCAGGGCTTTTAGACTAGAATAGATTCTAGCAGGTATCCCATGCAAGAAGCTGTGCTAAGTTCACAATTTAATTTGAAGAGGTCATTTTGGGCAGCGAGCACTAGGAAAGAGCTACGCTAACTGCAAAAAGACTGGGGAAAGTGCAAGTTATTTTGAGAAACTCAACATGAGTGGCATTTTTGTTTAGTTGGCTTTCTTTAGCATTTGCCTGTTTGTATGAATGTGACTCAACACTAAGTTGCATCAAGAAAGGGTTATAATTTTTCACAATTAATTATCTTTTAAAAAAATCCATAATTTTCAGATGTAGACAAACTCTGTACCACATTTCATACTACATAGCTAAAATTTCCTCCTCCACCTTGACGCTTTTATAGTAGCACTTGAGATTAAATTTTATCTGCCAAACCAGCATTTCATGGTCTTCATTTTTTCCCCCTTCATTCCTTTATATACCTGACTGTTAATAGCGTTAACTGCTCTTTCACAAGCACCAATAGCAATTGTCTTATCCATGCATAGCTCTGGAAAATACAATATGTTCACCCCCACGTATGGTTTCCAATCCTCCACATTTTCAACATGTAGCATTCCTGCTGCTCACACCTGGTAAAAGCACACTGCATCATTCCATGGGAAAAATATTGGGACTACAATGAGATTATTAATGTGACTCGCATTTGATCTGCAGGAGGACATGATCTCAGATCGTCTTTGATCTATGGTGCTAAATACTGCACCATGTTACTCCTGCAAACTTGTTAAATGCCCATGAGCCTGGAACAGTTTTCTGAGTTATGCCTGCTTTGTAGTGCCTAGATACCTCTCTCCTGCACTCCTGTTTTACACATGTGAAAGGTTTCACTCTGTTAAATAATATATGCCGTTTACATCCACTTTTGAAGGTAGCTGCATCAAATGCGTTTCTCATCTTTCCAAGGCAGATATATGTGTGAAAGGAGACTGATCAATACAACTTTAATAAGGATCCTCTTTGTAAACGTCCAGTAAGATGGATAGTGTTACCATGGCAGAAATGTAACCGTAGAGTGTTTTACTTCTTAGGGGGGTGGAAAAAAGATCACTGAGAACTCTGCAGACTCCCATGTTTTTATGAATGCCGTCTGCTAGAGAGATGATAAATGCCTCTCAGATCCGCTGAGTCCTTTATCACCTTAGTTCTCTGACTTCATAGCATCAGATCATACCAGCTTTATTGATTTGAATTTGGTTTAGGACATTTTGTTTGATTTGAATTTGGTTTAGGACATTTTTGTTAGCCTTGCCGTTGCCTTCAGTAGACTTTAGATCAGGCTCTTAGGAACTATGTATCCATATATTAGGTGCACTATAAATATCTATACAGACAGAAACACTTAAAATGTCTTCTTGAGACTTTGGATAGTATAGACCTGGAGTCTGATCCAGTACATGTGAGAAATAGTGGGAAGATGTGATATAAATGGGTGTTAATTATTGTAACGTATCATAGTTGTCACACAGTTCACTCTCAACCTGTTTTTCTAAGTCTGACAGTATGAATTACTGAACACTTTCTGAAAAAACCCAGTATCTAAACTTTCCTGAAAATCATTTTGTTCTGACACAAGAGAAGTGAAGGAGGAGAACAAGCAAACCAAAAGTCCTGCTGGGGTGGGAGTTGGCTGGTTGTTTGCCTGAGGGAGGAGGCTAGATACTGGGCTTTGCAAATAAAGTTTGCAGAGTTTGTCTAGAGACGAGGCTAGACATTTATCACGGAGCATAGAGCAATTAACATGGGGCCTTCATTGTTGGCAGGGAACTGGAAAATACTTTGGGTTGCTTTCAAATCTCAAAATGTTTCTTTTAAATAACCCTGCTTAAGGCTGCCTTGTGATCTCAGTAGCTTGTCCACTGAAGTTAAGGACAGATCCTGACAACCACTTAGACCTTTTATATCACACTGTGATATAATCATGGCCTATCCAGAATAACCACAGGCCAGTGGTGCAAGAAGCTGTTCTTTGCCGGCAGCCCGTTGGAAGAAGCTTTGTCACAGACACTTCGCTGGGTTGGGAAGTGATTAAGGCGCTGTGTGCTTTGCTGTCTATGTTTATGGGAGCAGCATATTCCCAGTTCGATGAAGCGGCTGGTTGTCTGATTTGCTCCTGAGGTCACTCCAGCTCGCAACAGGAACACCCAGGATTTTGGAAGCGTGCTGCATGTGACCCTTAGGTGTGGATTTTGTTGCGTTTGTTTTGTACCCTTCCTTTGTCTGGTTAGAAGAAAAGGTTTTTGTTCCTAGCTTGACAAGTCTTCATATCCTCAAGGGTTGCTACTGGAGTAGGAGCAGGGGTCAGCCAATAGGTGAACTATCTGACACCAAAGCAAAAACTGAGAGATTTAACTAGATTAAAGGAAAAATACACAGGAGCTGCTGTACTAGCCATGGCAGGCAGCTGCCTGTGAGGGCTCTGAGCAGTGGTGGGTTCACGATTAGGTCAGAATTTAGAGCCTGGATGAAAGAAGCTTCAAGGTGGGTAGGAGTGAGAGGCAAACAAAATAATGGACTCCTTCCTTTAAGTTGCATTCACCCATTTTGCCCCGAAAGAGATGTGAATAGTTATCCCATGAGCTTCTAGTCTTTTGTCACTGTTTATGCCAGCCCTGGCGTACCCGGGGCACAGGAAGTCTCAGTGTGTGGCACGGGGCAGACAGCACGGTTGCAGAGAGCAGAGAAGCGGGTTGGCCAAGGAGCACAGGACAGGGCAAGAAGCAGAGCAGCAGGTTGGGCAGAGGAGGAAGATCAGCATGGCAGTTGGGGATGGTGCTGGGCTAATTTGTGGCATGCCTGCCAGAAAAGTTGGCCCCCACTGGTGTATGCTGTATGTCCTCTGCTGAATGCATTTGTTTATTAGGCACGAGTTCATTTTCCATTTCCTTTCATTCTTGGCTGATCATCTATCAGTGCTCAGCATTCCCACCGTCATTTGCAGTTAAGTTTACTCAGGCTCTCACAGGCCTTGGCCTTTAATAGGTAGGGAGGAAGGAGGATGTGGGAAACTATAGGGCAGTTAGTCTTACCTTGATCCTGGGTAATCTTTTTGAGAGAATTATCCTGGCACATGCCCGTGAGGGGCCAGCAGGGGAGATTATGCTTAGGGGCAACCAACACGGGTTCATTAGAGGCAGGTCCTGTCAGACCAACCTGGTGCCTTCTACGACCAGGTCACCAAATCATTAGATGCAGGGGTAGCAGTGGACATAATCTTTCTGGACTTTGGGAAGGCCTTTGACACTGTCTCTCACCCCGTTCTCATTAAGAAACTGGGGGGCTGTGGTGTAGACACCCACACAGTCAAATGGGTCGTCAACTGGCTGGTGGGCCGCACCCAGACAGTGGTGGTGGATGGATCATTTTTGACCTGGAGGGATGTGGGCAGTGGGTTCCCCCAGGGCTCGGTCAACATCTTCATCAGTGACTTGGAGGAGGGGGCAAAAAGCACCCTGTTCAAATTTGCTGATGACATGAAGATGTGGGGGGATGTGGGCATGCTAGAAGGGAGGAATAGGCTACAATCAGACCTAGACAGGTTACAGGGGTGGGCGGATGAGAACAGGATGGGATTCCACAGATGCGTCTCGAGCAGGGCCAAGGGGGTGATCCTCCCCCTCTATGTGGCACTGGTCAGGCCGCAGCTGGATACTGCATCCAGTTTTGGGCGCCACACTTCAGGGGGGGATGTGGACAACATGGAGAGGGTCCAGAGGAGGCCACTCTCATGATCAGGGGTCAGCAGGGCAGACCCTACGAGGAGAGGCAACGGGACCTGAACCTGTTCAGCCTCCACAAGAGAAGGCTGAGGGGGGATCTTGTGGCCTGTTGTAAACTAGTCAGGGGGGGATCAGCAGGCATTGGGGGAGTCCCTGTTCCCCCGAGCACTACCAGGAATGACTAGAAATAACGGTCACAAGCTGGCAAAGGGTAGATTCAGGTTAGATATCAGGAGGCGCGACTTCACGGTCAGGGCGGCTAGGAGCTAGAACTAACTTCCAAGGGAAGTGGTGCTGGCTCCTACCCTGGGGGTCTTTAAGAGGAGGCTAGATGAACACCTCGCCGGGGTCATCTGACCCCAGTACTTTTTCCTACCATGGAAGGGGTTGGACTTGATGATCTGCTCAGGTCCCTTCTGACCCTACCAACTTTGAAACTATGATACTTTTCTTCCATCCTTCCAAGCTGGTTGTGTCTCTTCACATCCCCTTATAAATCCTGATACTGTTGTCAAACTCCCATTTGCTTCACTGGCGGCAAGACTTTTGTACAATTACTTGTTCAGAGCTATCATTTTCACTGGACTTCCTTTTAGAAATAAGCATTGTTTTTGTATTTGTGTATTTTTGTTGTTAAATTTGCCTGAAATTTTCTTCATTGTCCAGAATGAGAAACTTTAGCTTCTGGCAGCTGCACTGATCCTCGATTTTTCTATTAAAAAACAAAGAAGAATATCTCTGTGATTGTTGTATCCTGTGCACTAGGGCTAGATCAGATAATCTAATATTGATTTACATGTTGGGCCTGAAATACACTGAGTTCAAGTGGTTAGAATAACTAGCCTTAGAAAAGAAGTGCTTGTAACCAAAGTCAGACAGGGAATTTTCTAAATTTAGTCCAGTC
The DNA here is from genome assembly GCF_001723895.1 of Crocodylus porosus. Taxonomy (NCBI): domain Eukaryota; kingdom Metazoa; phylum Chordata; order Crocodylia; family Crocodylidae; genus Crocodylus; species Crocodylus porosus. The sequence continues at coordinate 3,413,731 of NW_017728927.1, read as the reverse complement.
CTGCTGTTTCAGACTTCCTTTTGTTTCATCTTCTTTATAATGAAAAGTGACAGTTCTTTAACACACTGGAAAATCTTGCATGATTGGTCCTAGTTCAATATCTGCAGGGGGAAATTAAGATTACACTACCCACACATTAATGATGAAGTTCCCATGGCTTTTTAATGACATAATTCTACTCTAAATGCAGAAGCTCTGTGTTGGTGAACTTCAGAATGAGAGCCTTACAGTAAAATTCCTAAGTTTTTAGCAGCCTAATCTGTAATTAAGAGCACCACTCTGTAATACCAATTAAAACAATCTGTGACCGCTTCTCTCTTAAGACTTTTTACTTTTGTATTTAAGGAGTGTCACATTTTTATAAACACGTGAGCAGGTTTGAAACCAGTGCAGTTTTGTGCAGTACTTATCAGCCAGTTTCATCTCATTAAATCATAGCCTCCTGAGGATTTATTCTTCCCCTTTCTCTGCCCCATGTTCAGCACATTTTGGCTTCTGCAGTAAACGGGATGGGTAGGCCACTTCCTTTTTCACATTGGTTTGGTTGTTAGTTTCATCAGACCTTGATGCTTGACTTCTATCTTCCATAAAAATGTAATTAGGCTGATGTCACTTTGTGGTTTCAGATGCATCTGATAAACCTCCTTGAAATCTGTTTCTCTCTGACCTGACTCCACTTTGGGGTGAGCATGTACTTCATGCTTCACCTCAGGTTTCAGACTAGCGGGACAGGTAATGCACGTGTCCTGGCTGTCCTTAATTGCCTTCCTGTTGGCAATTGCCTTGCTGTTGCCTTTCTCTCTTGGCCATCTGTTAGACCACAGGCCTTGGTCTATAGCATATTTCCTTACTGTTTTTTCAGTTAGTTATCTTGTGTTTCCTTTGATGCCTGCCAGTGGCTTTTTTGTTCATTTGTTCAAGAAGAAAAGAGGTCCAGCAAATTATAATTTCCGTTGGAGAGTGAGAGAATAAGCTTTCCCTCCTTCTCAAGATTACCCAGCATTAAAACACTTCCTCTCCTGTGGCGGGTGCATTTCTGCTGTTGGTGGGCAGGCACTCAAAGGGCCTGATCTGCCTGGGTGATTCATATAGTCCACGTAGCTCTGTTGCTAAATCTTTCACTTTTTGGACCTTCAAGGACAGGGAAGCGGGACTGCAAGTTTATCTCCCGATTGCATATATAGGTGTGGCAAATACTCTCTGGGGCACGCTGCCAGAGAAACGGAAGGGTGTCTTCTCTTCTGTGAAGGTCGTCATTGTCAGCTGCAGTAGACAGGAAAGCACTCTGCAGTAAAGACTAAGAGGAATTTGAATGGTAGATACTTGCTTAATGTCTTTCTTAAGAGGATCCCAACCCCAAACCAATCTCCCACTAAGAGTTTGGCTCCTTGTGGTTTGGTACCTCTGAGAGATCATCTTCCCCAGTGATCAGAGCCTTCAGAACTCCTTCTTTATGGTCCCCATGCAGACTGTAGGATTGGGGGTTTTGCTTTTCCTCTCTACTAAGCCTTTGGGTATATTTATTGGCACTTCATTCATCTATGGTGCAAACGGACATCGCCTCTGTGTTGCCATAAAAACGATATAGTGGCAAGCAAATGTCCGCGCCCCTTGTTGCTCTGCAGATGCCCAACGTTTGGGCTGTGACCTGGCCCGCCCTGGGCAGGCACTCCCGTGGCTTCAGGGGCCTGATCCTATGCACCAGGGAACTCCCGTTCCCAGAGCATGCAGGGTCAGGCTCCTGAAGCCCTGAATTCCTCCATTTGGGATTCCCCTGATGTGTGGCTGTACTCTACAGAGGGTGCCTACAGACGTTTAGGGCTGTGCTCTAACTCCATGGCACTTAAACTCACGACACTTTGTACAAGACTCCTCTCTCCCCAGCTCAACACACAGGTTGAACCTCCAAGGAGGCTGCCAAACCACCCCTCTCCCCTGCCCCACACCTCCTCCCCCTTCCCCCCCCCCCCTCACTTTGGGGCTGTCAGTGGTGGAAGGAGGGGAAACGGGAGGGAGCAGCACCCAGCTGGGCTTTGCTGTAGCAGGAGCTGGGGTGGGGAAGGGGGGAATGGAACAAACCCCTCACCTCACAGGCCCAGCCTGGCTCCCCCCAGTATCCCAGCTGGGGTAGATGGAGGTGGGGGGGGGTGAGGCAAGGGGGGGTCCATTGCAGCACCCCCCTTCCCAGGTCCAGCCAGGCAAAGCCCAGCTGGCAGCTGCCTGCTGCTCCCTCCCCTGCTGACAGCCCCAGGGGCAGGGTGCGCTAAAAATTAAGCCTTGAGGAAACACAAGTTCCCTAACACAAAAGTGCTCTACAGCTATGACATAACATGCATGCATGGCTGCAGAGTGCTTTTAAAACGGCCCATCACACCAAAAATTAACCCATGTCAAATCAGCTGTTAGCTGAAGGTGCTCTAGAGCAGAACAGTTTCAGCTAATAGCTGATTTGACAAGTGTTGATTTTTTGCATGATCAGCCATGTTAAAGGCAGTCTGCAGCCATGCATGTGTTATATCGTGGCTGTAGAGAGCCTTCAGGGGTCCCCTTATGGAAAAAAAAGTAATTTGTGTAAGCGCACAGGGGTCCTGGGGCTGAGACCCCCAAATCAGCTGACTGGCTATCTGAGCCCCAGGACTGCATCAGAGCCAACTTTCCCTGAATACAGAGATGTCCCAAGAAATCTCCGGGGCACGTGTCTCTAGGCAGGGAACCCCAGCTTTCCCTGTTAACAGAGCCATTCCTCAGACATGCCCTGAGATGTCTCTGTAAGCAGAGAACATGTAGCCTGTTGTCCTGCCCAATGATCACTCAGTGTGTTTCATCCCAGGAAGCAGATCCTGGGCACAGCTGATCCACCCTGTTATCAGTGTCTACTTATACCCTTAGCTGCCTTTTTGTTAAATGCAGTCTGCCCTATCAAATCTTTTTTGAGGCACCCAATGTAGTGTAGTACACGTTGAAGCAAGAGTGACTCAGGGAGCTAGGAGAAGGGGCAGAGACCCAGAACAGAGGAATAAGGCCTTTTCCATGAATTTGCAAGTGCCACTTGTTCTCATGGGACCGCTAGCCCAGATTTTCAAAAAAAAAAAAAAAATGGTGTTCATGTCCAGTGATTCCTAATTTTGATACAGGGGATAATTTGGCATTAGGTACTGAAATCACTGGAATATAAATTGTAAAATACCTAAGTTTTCCCTTTATTCTATGTTGAGCAATACCTCCTCTCGGAGACAGAGTGCCAGGAAAGCTGCATGAAGGGAAACTCACCAAGCCCCTGGTCTCCTGTGCATATTATTCACGTGTGGGGAACCATCTGACCCCTGGAATTTATCTACTTGCAAATTAGCAAGAAGATAAAGTGAAGCAGACCAAGATTAGAAACCCTGGAGAACAATCAGCTTTTTTGCTCGCTGCTTCATAATGTAATGTGTTACCTGGATATTAAAGAAGTAAGCATTTGACCTACTGGGCTCCCCAGTGACAGTTATATAGGTATCAGAGGAGCTCAGGTAATCTTTGTAAGAGACCTTGGACTATATTAGAAAATGTGCCCCTCGCTGGACTATACAACACAAAGCAAGGCTGTTGTTTCAAAGGATATGCTCCAGCAACAAAAGTAATGAATGAGGGGTTGAGTCATTGGCTTTTCACCTCAGAAAAGGAGGCTGGCTCAGGCATGGAGAACATGCCTACTTGCCTGCATTAAGGTTGAAAGGGCACTTGCAATTGCCAGTATGCTATGGGCTTTTTTGTGCCCCATTGAAGTCATTAGTCACTTTGTCCCTCTGCATCTGAAACAGATGATGCCTGCTAGCATTAAGTGCTTACATATTTAATCACAGAGAAAAAGCGTCACAAGCACATAGATACCTTTGCCTGAACTCTGACAGCACTGATGCATAATTCTTCAGCGTTCTGACATTTTGGAGCGAGAGTACAAATTTTGGCTCAGCTTCCTCTGCCACAAATGTCCTTTTACTTGCTCTAATACCCTTATGAATATGGGGAAACAATCCAGGAAAGGTCCCATTTCTTTTTCCCCACGCTTCTGATGTTCACACTTTTTTTCCATTCCCTAGAACTAGCTAGGTCTTGGACCTTCATCAACCACCTGTGTATGTAAACAACTGCAAAAAAGCAGGTGAGGCAGAGCAGGGGGAGGATTAGCAACCACATCTTAATGCAAAAGAAAGGCCAGGTTTTTGGGAGAAAAGAAACTCCTGTACAAAAATCTCAGGAAATTGGAGGTGAAATGCAACCCTAAGGACAAAAAGGAGTTTTGATAAGTTCAGAATCCCTGCTGTCCATCCCAGTAGCATGCATTTGATCCTCTAGGCTGGCATGTGGGTTAAGTCCAATAAAACCAGCATGTGGTCTGGTGTAATCGGAGAGGAGAATTGATCCTACCTACTGATGCAAATACAGGTTGAAGAATTGGTAAGGAAAAGAAGAACTCCAGAGCTAGCACTTCGGTAAGATCTTAATCTAATAGTTTAAGACAGGGGTCAGCAACCTATGATCCACAGACCAGATCTGGCCCATAGAGCCATTTGATCTGGCCCAAGAAATGGGAGCTTTGTCAGCATTTGGGGGGGGGGGCTTTGCCTGTGCCATGCCGTGCTATGCCAGACCCTGGCATTTCACTGAGGCTATGCCATGCTGCAGCTGGGAGTGGGGGAGAAGCAGTGGCTAGGTCCTAGCGCTAGCCCATCTTGAACCCAACTGGATCATCTTGGTCTGCTGCTGAAAAACATTGCTGACCCCTGATTTAAGCTATTGCTATCTGATGTTGTTCCATCTGGATCTTGTTTTGAAATCTCAGTAGCATGTTTGAAAAAACATTAGACAAAAGCATTGGTTCCTTATGGTAGATTGAAATGAAGTAGGGACATTGAGCAGTATAATGAGTGTTAGAAGCAATCAAACATCACAATAGCACCAAAACTATGCATTTAGATTTTGTTTTTCTTTTTTCTTGTCTTCTGCACAATGGAGCATTGTTTTGTTCTAAAATGTTCTCACTAACAAGAAGGAAAAAGAACTGAAATGTTGTACCACAGCACTTGCCACCCCAATTCATTAAGATTATCCCTAATGTTGGGTGGCTTTGGAGAGGCCAAGGATTGATTACTATTATATTGCTTGATCAGCCCCAGAAGGGTGGTACATCCAGGTCACTACTGAAGGGCAATCAGCAGACATTATGCAGATAGTTAAGTAGGTTCTCTTTCCTTCTATTCTGCATCAAGTATAAGAGCCTGCTATTAGAATTGACAGTTGTAGGGGCTGTTCCCTGACCTCTGGTGGTTGAGCAATTGTGCCTGAGTTACCAATATTTAGAGGTACACTGATACATCGGTCCATATTTTATCAGCGCTGATAAAAGAAAAATTGGCCTAATCGGCAGTGTGTGGGTTTTTGGCTGATGTGGACAGTAATCTTGCTGATTTAAATACTGCATGCATGCAAGCAGCCACGGCATGCACATGGCCAGCCCAGCAGCTTGGAGAACAGTGTCTGGCTGGTAAGTCTGTGCAGGGGTTGGGGAGGGAGATTGAGGCCCCCACTGTGAGGGAGTGAGTGGGGCTGTGCCAGGGGCAGGGGCAGGTGCTGCCCAGCTGGGGTAGGGCACAGGACTTGTCCGGGGGGCGGGGGGGAGGCTCCCACCACTACATGCACCCTTGGGGAAGGCATGGGGGGGGTGTGCCCACTAGATAAGTGTGTGGAGTGAGGGCAGGCTGCTGCTGCGGGCTGGGGCTGGGGACAGTGTAGGCCTCTTCCTGGCAGGGGGGCTATGCTGGGGCTGCACTCAGGGCAGGCAGCAGTGGCTCTGGGAGGGGGGTGGGCTACAGCCACCCCAGGATTTTCTATATCTCCCCCTCCAGCACTGCCACTGCCCTCCCTGAGCACAACCCGCACCCTCCCTGCCAGGAAGAGGCCAGTGCCAGTCCCAGCCCACAGGGGCAGCCCATTCTCACCCCACACATAATCTGGGGGGCACATGCCCCCCGTGCCTTCCCTGGTGGTGCACGCAGCAGCAGGAACCACACCTCCCCTCCCCCATGGCCCCCGGATGAGCTGCTTGTTCCATCCCGTGCCTGCACTGGCCTAGCTGGGCATCACCTGCCCCAGCCCCACTCCCTCCCCTACTTAGGGGGCCTGGATCTGCCCCCCCAAAGCCCCTTCTCTCCCCCAGCCCTTTCCCCCCAACAGACTTACCAGCCAGACACTGTTCTCCAAGCTGCAGGGTTGCGTATCAGCAGTCGGATAGGTATCAGCTGATATGGCTTGTTAATATTTGGCCCAGAAAATCTTTATCAGTATACACCTACCATTATCGCTAGGTTTAATCTCTCAACTAGCAGTTAAGGTACATTCTCCTTGAACTGACTGTCTCAGATTTAGATTTCCAGGGGTGTGATTCAGATGCTCTGAAGTCAAAGGCAGAACTCGTGTTGACTTCAGTGAAGCTAGAATGTCCCCCTAATTCTGCCAGTCTGCCACTAAACAAATGCAATACATCTAAATATTACTGGAATCATGTTAACAGGACTGCCAGACTTATAAGTGGAGGAAACGTCTGTACTAATAGCTGCTTTGTAGTGTTGTAATTGTCACCTCCAGTCTTTGGATAGTTCAAGGCAGATAAGGTGAATACATAGTTTTATTCTCAGCCTGAACTTCTTGAGTGTGCTGTGCCCAACTTTGTTTCCACAAGGATTTTGTGCTAATTAGCACAACATTATTCATAACGAGGGAGGCGAATACATTCAAGTCGCTCTTTACTTGTTTAATCACTTGTATACGATTAATGTAAAAACCATTTGTTTACTGGAAACAGCCCCATGTAGCGCGTTACGTCAAAGAATTAAGAACAATAGTAATCTTGCCCTTTTAGAGCATGTCCATCATCTCAGAACTTCCACATTTAGGAAAAGATACTGGCACCTGAGTGTTGCCCCCTGAGTTCCTATGGTGACACTTGAGTGGGGGGGTTTTGAAGCAGCCAAAGGAGTCAGTTCAAGCCTATGTGTAGATTAACAGAGTCTCTCAAGCAGCGTTACACTATTATAAAAATTATTTTAGAGTATAAATGTGAATCTAGGTAATCACTAGATCTTAACATCATTTCTGCTTACTGCAGGCTGTAACCTAATTGCTACAATAAAGGACAATGTGCGAGTTTAAATAAATAAATAAGGCATCAGGCTTTCAGCTTTCATTATGTGTGTTTTAACATATCTTTTTTTTCTCCCCAACAATATTTACTGTGGGGGTGTTGCTAGGTTCAGATTTGTTCAAATCTGCCTGGGAAATATTATAATTTGATGCTAATAAAGAATAATAAAGACCAGCAATTTCAGATCCACTGACAATAATAAGCGACGCTTGACTTTATAAATGATAGGAACCTACAGCTTGTTTTCTGAGAGGAAGCTTTATTATCACAAGTGCCGATCACAGAGATTGCCATGCTCAGAATTGCAATGTGGTACCTGCCGGGAAAGCTGATCTCTAGCTGTTTGTTTCCTTCATGGCAGAGGTTTTTTTCCCCGTCCTGCATGCTGTTAAGCATCACTGCTTGACTACATTGGTATTCCAGCCAACGCACTCTTGAGTAAACATTTCTCTGCCATCATTCTCACGCAGCAGCTCTAGCCCATGGCATCCAGACAGGCGTGTGTGAGGGGGAGAGAATAGCAGAATTATAATAAAAAGAGCATTTAGTGAGACACTTTCTTGCTCACACTCTTGTGTTCTCTCTCTCTTGTTATTACTACTCTGGCATCAATAATAGGCATTTTGTAGACTCATGAATAAAGACTTCATGGGCGCAGTGGGCAGAAAGCAGGTAACTGTGGCCAGGGGGATACAGAAAGGGGGTACCACCACCTTTGGAGCTTCATTCCCTCTGTTCCTTTGACAGTGAGGATATTGGGGATGAGTCCATCTGGGCTCAGTGCTGTGGGAGGGAATGGGATTGCGGCAGCCACTTCTTTGTTTCTTCTCTCTCCCTCTCCGAACTAGATATTGGAAGGTGAATCAATGTAGGACCTAGCAGCATTAATTTGCCTTTATTTTCTTTTCCATTCAGCAGTCCCTGAGGGGAGTCATTGGTAGGGACCTACTTAAATCGCGCTTTCATGATTTTTATGGAAACCGTGAAAACGTCAGTTTCTGCGATCGCTGTGAAAAATGGCATATGCTGCAATTTCCTACAGAACCAGTCCCAACAAATTAAAAACTTAATAAAAAATAAAATGCTGGCTCCCCACTGGGAGCCAGCAGTCCTCACGGCCACTGCTGCCCCACCTCGCAGCCTGCCAAGGGACGGGGAAGGTGCCAGCTGGTAGAATGGCATAAAGGGGAGCATCCACCCCATCATTGCTCTCCCCTGCCGGGGCTTCTGTGCCAAATCAGTGGCAAGGGAGGGGCTGCATGAAAGGTAGTTCTCTCTGCCAATCAGCAGTGAGGGGCAGGGCCACAGGGCAGCCCTCTCTGCCAATCAGCATTAAAGGGCGGAGCCACCACAAAATGCACATGAAAGTGGCTCTGCTTGCTGTGAGCAGGCTGCAAAAAAACCCCCTTCATCTTGCCCTGATTGAGGTAGAGCCCTAGTCATATGTTAGGAAGCAGTTATATGGGGAGAATGTAGTCATCTGCCTCTTGGAGGAGTTGGGCTAGAAATGAGTCAGAGGATCTGTAAGAAGCTGGTAATACAGAAGGCTTCTAAGCGGATGGACATTATCCTCTGAAAATCATGGGGTTAGTTACATCTGGTGATCTGGTTCCCTTGTCTCTGGGATCTATCTACTCCCTGATAGCAGAAGTGCCACCAGCAAAAACTCATTGTATTTTCAAGATGGGAGTAGCCAGCATGAAACATGACATTGCCCCACCTTCCTGCCAGATTTCAGACATGGTGGAGAGGTTTATCAGGTGTTAACTCATCTGACTGGCTTCAAAGCACTTTATTGTTGGGATTCCTTAAAATCATCACCCCAAAAACACTTTTAACTAGCTGACTGGCTGAAGTCAGGGAGCTAAGATGGGAATTATTGTATGATAAATCTTTACAGTGCTCTTGCCTTTATAGTTCACATGTCTACAATAAGCTTTCAAAAAGAGATTTTCTTCATTTCAAGTCTTTAAACAAATTATTATCCTGGAGTATTATTACTATGTTGGTAAATATATATCATTATATACTTACCGGCTGTCAGTCTCTTTCTGATGGAGGCATTGGTTCTTTTGTGAAAATGCTGGTGGAAAATGCAGTACTTTTTTTTTTGGAAAACAGAATGTATGCCATATTATGCATATGACTGTATCCTGACTGTGAAGGAAAATTGGATTCTTCCCATCAAAAGTCTTTCAGTGAGCATTTATTTTTAAGAAAAGATGTGCGTAACAGATACACCAAGGGCTACTGATTTTCAAAGCAGATTTTAATAAAAGTGAGTCTATCTTGCATGTAAAATGCCAACTCCTGGCTACATACCAAACTTGAATTTAGAGAGACAGATGAATTAATGCATGGGGCCAGGTAGGAAGGAAAGCCCCCTTCCAGTTACGCCATTGCCCAGGTAGGAAATGATGCTGAATCCAGGGAGGCACTGTCAACACTTTACCACTACCACCCTTTCAGGGTGTAAGAATTATTTGTGTGTGAATTAGTAATGATGACTGCTGGGAGTCGATGCATGGCTGTGACATACTCAGAAAGGTCCCTTTGGCCAAAAAGAGTGACTTACTAGAAAATCAAGACTTAATTTTCCATTGAGTAGCACTGTGTAAGTAAGTAAGTGCATTCTTTAATACTGAGTGGTAGAAAAGATTCCCATTCTGATTTGGTATCATGCTATACCCTCTATGCCCCAGCTTTGGACTGGTAGCAAGAGCTATACACAGATTGTGATCTAAATCCTACTGTAATGAATAGGATCTTTTTCCATGCACTGGATTCAACAGACTTTAACTTTTGGCCCATGGTTGGCAGCATAGAGCTTATTGAACCTAGTGTCCATAGTCATCCTGTACTGACACTTAGTACAACTTCCGTAGCTATCAGAGAACAGTCTCACTGTTCACTGTCTCTTAACTTTGTTGTGCGAGCAGGGCAGTAATTAAATAAAAATAATTGTCCATTAAATGGTAAAATAAATAAAGTAAATGCGTGCTCCAGGTTCACATCAAATTCATGCCAAAATCTGTTCACAAAACAAATGTTATGATCAGTATTAAAGTACTTGGTTTTATTGGTCCAGATCTGTGAGACAATAATGAAGATGCGGAACAAGGATTTCCCTGTAGATAAGGCTTCATTTCCCCATGGCCCTTCACATTGTTAAAGCGCAGTAGTGAAATGAGGATGAAGAAATGAAAATGAGGATCAGACTCATAGGGCCTTATTACATGGTAATTATGGGCAGCTCCTGGAGGTCTTAACCCCTGGATTGTCTGTACATTTGTTTTAAGCACTCATTAAGAAGCTCAAAGTTGCATTTCTCTAGAGTAGGATTATGTCTGATCTGTGTTACCCGTTCGTTTTACGCTAATGTGTACCACTCTAGGCAACACCTTAGTGTAAACACCACGCCCTCCCCCACTTTCCCATTGGCCTGATTGGACCCACTGCCCTCCTTCTCCCTCTCCCTTTGGGCTGCCGTTCCTGACTGAAGTTCAGCTGCTCCAAACCTGAGCTAGCACTAATACCCATCAACATGTGTGTGGTTTACAGTATAAGCCTCTTAGTCTGTAAAGACTCAAGCCAAGAAAGCCTTGTGTATATAAGTCAACTGACTTGCGTGGTTTTACAAGTAGGAGTTATGGACCAAGACTGGTCCAACTGCTGATATTTTAACACTCTACCTTCTCAATGGGAAGCTCTCTTAAATGACTGTCAATCTGTGATGTTTGATTTAGTAGGCTGGGGGAAAACAGTTATATATCAAATCTGATTAACGGGCAGAGAAGTGAGTGAATGGATGTATATTACAATCAATGGAGATGCACTGACACTTGTGCTACTCTACACCTTTCTTTAGTTGCATGCGTCTGAGATGCATGCCTTTGAACAGGCCTTATGAGGAGAGACTGAGAGGCATGGGACTTTTCAGCCTGGACAAGCAAAGGCTCAGGGGTGCCTTGGTGGCCGCCTATAAGTATATCAGGAGTGTGTATCAAGAACTGGGAGAACGTCTGTTCACCAGGGCACCCCAAGGGAAGACAAGGTCTAACAGTCACAAACTGCTGGAAGACTGTTTTAGATTGGAAAGAAGGAAATACTTCTTTACTGTCCAAGTCTCTAGAGTGTGGAATAGACTCCTCCCAGAAGTGGTGCAAACACCTACTCTGGATACCTTTAAGAAATGCTTGGATGCTTATCTTGCTGGGGTGATCTGACTCCAGCTGACTTCCTGCCCCTTGGGCACGGGGCTGGACCCAATGATCTCACGAGGTCCCTTCCAGCCCTAATGTCTATGAAATCTGGGTACTACATGACAATAGGAGATTGTGGGCAGGTCAGAATTTTTTTCAGTAGATTCTAGGGCAGACTTCAATGGAGCCGTGATTGCTCACACCAGCTGAAGACTTGTTGGGCATATTGCCCCCCAGAAGCAGAGTTTTCAGCAAGAGTTTGGGATAGTTTTGGTCTTGGGTTATGGTTGTAGGTAAAGACTTTCTTTGCATGAATCCCCAGACCAGCAGGGAGAGACTAACTGTGTATGAATGGAAAAGCCCCAAGGGAGGGGATTACATTTGTGTTTGTTTATTTTTTTCAAAGAAAAGGCTACATTACAAGAGCTCAATAAAAGGAGCAGTATTCTACTATTCTGGGTCAAATACATCTCTACCGTAAGTCATTAGATTTCACTGGGATCATACCATAAATGAATTTGGTCCCATAAGGCAGAATAAAGTAATAAAATGTCTGAATGAACAGTAACTGCTGATTGTAAATAATGAAAGCTCCTTCAGCAGGCAGTTTCCTGAATGTTCCTAGGAGATAGGGAACTGTAAGCTATTCTGGAGTCATGAGTAGTGACAGGTTATTATTTATGCTAATATGTTCTGCCTTTGTGAGATGTTCTATACCTGTGTCCCTGTCTCTGCAAAGACATCAAACAGCACAGCTGAAGTGTGAATAGCTGGAATACAAATCAAGACACACCAGTGAATGCTTCTGATGTGAGAAGTCATTGGACAATACAGTAATCGTTAATGCCCTAACATTTTTATGAGTTTAATTTCCACCATTCTTTTAGGAGCAGTTGATAGATGTTATCCCATAGGTGTTGAGGAGGCATATTTTAGATAACTTGCAATACTGTTGATTTCAAATAAACCTTCTGAGATATGCACCTGACAAGTGATTGCCCTTGCCAATAAAGTAAATTTATTACATGTTAACATAATGACATTGCTTAAGACAACAGGGTTTTTCCTTTGGGTTTTCTAATAGCTTCCTAAATGACATGATAAACAGAGCTTCTGAGTTAATATGATACTATTTCCTTAATCTATTTCTGCAAGTTACATTGGGTATGTCTACATGAACACTTTACTGCATAGTAGACTGCATAGGTAAGCATCACTCTGTAACTGTGTGCAGCAGCTATTGTGTAGTAGATTAGTCTGTGGTGCATGGTTACATAACTGACTGGGAGCAAATTGCTCCTGGTCAGCCAAAGCAGCAAGGAGTAGGCTCCAATCTCAAAGCCAGGCCAGGGACAGCAGCAGGCAGCTCCCAGCCCTGGTTCTGAGATCAGACCTAGGGCAAAGACAATGTCCCCACCTCTCGCAGCAGGCAGTTCCTGGGCCCCACCATTGTCCCTGATCAGAGCTGGCCCCAGCAGAAAGGAGCTACTGGGGGGAGGGGATAGTGTCTCGGCCCCAGCTCCAATCTCAAAGCCAAACCTGGGAGCTGCCTGCTGCAGCGGCAGGGAACATTGTCCCTACCCCATGTCTGAAATCAGAGCTGGCCCCAGCAGCAGGCAGCTTCCTGGGGTAGGGGTGTGGGGTGGGAAGCAGCTGCCCCAGAGGCGTGACATTTCCCTGTGCCTCCTGGAGCCCAGGCCTGGGGAAGCTGTCCCTGGCTAGAGCTCTCCCTGGCTGCCATATGGTAGCAGAGCAGGCCAGGGTTATCTTTGCCCTGAGCTCCCATCAAGAGCAGATTTGCTTCCGACGGGCTCATATGTAGACCTGCACTCAGGGATTTTACTGCATAGTATGCTTTCTGTGCATTAGTTGCACATATAGATGCACCCATTGTTTGTGTGCTGTATTGTAGCATGGCTGTTGAGTGTTCCCCCCCCCACTTTAACCTGACTAGTATGTAACACTGAAGTCATAGAGATGTGATCATAGTTACAATCCAGTGTAATTACAGCTGCCTCTTCTAACTACAGTGCTGTGAGAGCATGAGTGTGAAGTGATGTGTGGTTGAAGAAAGCAGAGCACAAGACAGAAAATATCACTTTACTAACCATAACCAGAATGTGTAGGATTATATGGGTGCATCTACACATGCAGTTAATGGAATGCAATAAACTCTGGAGCCATTTGAGCCGGAGGAAACTGCTCCCAGGTGCAGTGTCTACATGTGCACCTGGGACAGCAGCAATTTGAGCTGTGGTGGAATGGCCCCGGGTTGGCGGGCAGTATGGGGAGTCAGCCCCAGGCTCCGGGTGGCGGGGTCAGGTGGCAGAGGGGCTGGCTGGTGGACAAAGGTGCTGACAGTGGAGAGCCATGTTGTTAGGTAGCAGACAGCCCCTGCACTTTAGCACCCTTATTCCCCAGTCAGCCCCTGTCACCATCTACTTGTGTGTTTCAGCGTAGTTACTTACTCTGCCTTAAGATAGTACAGTCCCCAACAGTACTATCTTACAACAGAGTTGATCAGTTTACCGTGTCCTAATACTGGCCCACGTGTAGATGGCGATGCTTTACTGTGCAGCTAATTAATCTACACTGCAGTAAAGTTCAGGTAAAGATGCACACTGTAAAACTTAAAGTTTGATCCTGCTGTATCTTCCTTGGGTGAATAGTTCCACTGGAGTCACAAAAGAAAGAGGATAGTTTTCTGGTAAAGTATTCAGTGTTTTTACTTTGCTTGCTTACTTTGCTTTATAATAAATTGAAGACCAAAAATCGGAATTTCTCAAATGTACTTGGCCTTGGTGAGGCCGCAGCTGGAGCACTGCATCCAGTTCTGGGCTCCACACTTTAGAAAAGACATGGAGAAGCAGAGGAGAGTCATGCGCATGATCAGAGGTCATGAGAGCAGGCCTTAGGAGAAGAGGCTGAGAGGCATGGGACTTTTCAGCCTGGACAAGCAAAGGCTCAGGGGTGCCTTGGTGGCAGCCTATAAGTATATCAGGAGTGTGTATCAAGAACTGGGAGAACGTCTGTTCACCAGGGCACCCCAAGGGAAGACAAGGTCTAATGGTCATGAACTGCTGGAAGACTGTTTTAGATTGGAAAGAAGGAAATACTTCTTTACTGTCCAAGTCTCCAGAGTGTGGAATAGACTCCCCCCAGAAGTGGTGCAAGCACCTATGCTACATATTTTTAAGAAACGTTTGGATGCCTATCTTGCTGGGGTGATCTGACCCCAGCTGACTTTCTGCCCCTTGGGCATGGGGCTAGACCCGATGATCTCACAAGGTCCCTTCCAGCCTTAACTTTTATGAAATCTATGAATCAACACATCCTCCCTCACTTCCAGATGTGTATTCTATGAATTTCTTTAACCTTTAAGTTAAAAATTGTCCTTGTGTTCTATCAAACAATTGCTATGAACATTATAGTCTGTTTATACTGCTGTTAATGAAGAGAGACACAAGAAAAATGCTAAGAATTCAGAGCCGAAACACGCCGGCAATTCTTACTCAGGAAGAGCCTCAAGCTTAGTTAGTGAAGACCGAATTGCTGCTTGACAATTCTGATTGGAAAAAAGGTCAATGTAAAGTGATTGCCTGAGCAGGTGGAAAAACTAAAAATCCAGGTGGGACTAGATGGAAACTACTGTGACTGCCCACAAAGCACAGCTGAGGAAGAGGCAAGCAGAAATACTTACGATGAGAACATGTAGAATCTGCGCTGTTGTGAGAGTAATTATGGTAAAGTTCTGTGCTCCAGTTCAACCAGAAGCTGCTGTGAGCTTGATAGAGAAATTAACAGGTGAAATGCTCTGACATCTGTTATGCAAACTAGATGATCATACAGGTCCCTTCTGGCTTATTAATATAATTTACTGAGCAATACATGTGGATTTATATATAGTTGTAGAAAGCTGCTCGAGAATCCTATCTTCACATGATGCTGTTTCACTGAGTCAGGAAATTCCTTTTTCTAGTGGTCAGTAAGAAACCCTGTCCCCCATAGCCTTGGCCCACAGATATGAAAGAGTTCTCGTGATGCAAGCAAGGAGTGGCTTCATACTCAACAAACTAGAGATTGCCAAGCAAATGGTATTGATGTAGGGGTAGTCCTCCAGCCCTCAATGAAGCCTGCCTTTAGTGGTTTCTCATTGGCTGTGTCTAACGCATAGGCACTAGACTGTCGATCTTCTGGATCATGGCGTACACATAAGAGATCTAGTCAGGTGCCTAATTAATACATTTGTGGCTGACGAGCCCGGTTTGAGAGTGACACAGCTTGTTACAAGTTTCACAGATCCACGTGTTGTCTGAGATGGAGTCCCAAGTTTACAGCATGCTGCTTGCTTCTTTCTCGTTTTGCTTCCATCCTCTGGATCAAACCAGCTTCACGTTGTGCTGCATCCAGTGCTGTTGTTCCCTCCAGATTGAACAGGATTCTGCACACTCCTCCCCACTTTCTACACTGATGTTGAATGATTCCATATTGTTGTTACACACATTGTGGTACTGCCATAAAGGATGACCCCACTTTTTAGAGCGATATTGAATCTCACTGCATAAAATATACTTGGGGATACAATCGCCTCCTGTTCTCCTGACGTGACTGATCCATCACAGCTTTTTCTTCTTGATAGTGGTTTCTAAGGCTAGATACAGATAGTCAAAAAGCCTGAGGCTGAATCAGTTCAGTCTTTGCAGGCTAGTCTCAAATGCACAGATTAAATTGAAACAGAAATGAACAGACATTTACCTTTGATTCAGGAAATGCAGCCACATGACTGGGGTGGGGCACTAGGGCTAACCCACTGTGTGCTCACCTCCTCTTCCTGCTGCCCCTGAGGTCTCTGGGATTTGCAGTCCGGATTTATAGCATCAGCACTCTGCAGGGTTGCTCATCACTTCCTTTTTCTGCTTCCAGGTAGCTCTGGGATTTGTAGTCCACAGTTGTAGCCAGCAGTAAGTTTGAGCAGGGAAAGAGGTTTTTAACCCCCTTCCCTGGCCCCAGACCCTATCTGGGTTTTTCCTCCCCTGCAGACTGAGCTGCATCCCCAGCTGGGCTTGCCCCCCACCCCCCACTCCTTGTCAGCCAGCCCTCACTGCTCCAGCTCAGAAGCAGAAGGGTAGGGCCAACCCTGCTCTTTGAAGCAGACAGCACAGGACAGCCCAGGGTGGAGAGCATGCTGGGATGCTGGGGGACTGATTTAACTTGAACAAGGAAAGGGCCTGGGATAGAAATTTCATAAACCAGTTTGGCTCAAATCAGTTAAGTCTGATGCTACATTCAACCAGGTTTATCTTAAACCAGTTTCAGCTATTTTGAAACTGGTTTATGTGCACTGAACTTCTATCTGTTACAGGTTTAAACCAGTTTCTGCTCACTTAAACTGGTTTATGTGTAACTTCTGTCCCTAGCCTAAGATTGTCAGTCCTGCGTGCTCCAGCACCTCAGATTTTGATATTTTGTTTTTCCACTTTATTTTAAGACTATTATGCAGGCATCTCATGTGGAAGCTATTCAATCTCTTGATGTGCCTAGCATATGTAGTCCATGTTTCTGAACCATAAAGCAGGGATGACAGTACACAAGTCTGGTAGATTTGCATCTGTACCTTAGTTGATAACTTGCTGTTATTCCAAGCATGTTTCTGTAATGGCCCAAAATTCTTAGCTGCTTTTACAATTCTGTTAGTTCAGTCTCAAGGTCAGGATTCTTGCTGATCGTAGAGCCCAAGTAACAAAAGCTAGATATAGGGAAAAATAATCATGGCTTCTGATATTATCCTTTGTGCTAGATGGATGCAGCTGCAGCCACCTTTGCTTATCTGGAGGCACCCAACACGAAAGTGTTTGTACTCCAGTCTTGTCTGAAATGAGAGGAAATGTGGAGGTCCTTAATTCCTCAATGGTTCATTTAAAAAGGATTGAATTAGCTTGTATGGGGTAGGTGACGAGAGTATTTCAGTAACTGTGAACTTATCTACTTCCTTGTTGTTCATATTAATGGGCTTTGCTTTTCATGCTTCTAGCTTATTATAATTTTGATTTAACAGCATTTATCAGTAAAAGATCACTGCAGGGCCCTTAATGATTATAGTTACCGAAGCTGATAGTATGAGACTATTAAATAAACTCCAATTACTTCCTATTTATTTGCGTTGTTTTCCCCCTTCAAGTAATAAAATGTAATCCTGAGATTGGTTATTATTCATTGCATTGTATTTTGTCCAAGTAGATTTTCTACTTAATTATGGCTGGATATGCTAATATTAAACCAGCCCTATTTTATGAAGGATTTTTCCTCTTGTGTGGGCAAGTCTCTGGTTTCTCCTATCCACATCTTCATTATGTTTAATTTCCAAGGCTGCTGTAGACCATATAGCAATTCACACTGGGTTTCTCAAGATTGTTTAGATACAAGTTGAAATGATCTCCCAGGTGAGAAAAGTTGGAATCAAATGACTAACTGATTATGAGAACTTACATTCAAACATTTATTATTAATCTGAAAAAAAAAGCCAAAAAATTTGTAGTTGCAAAAAAGAAAAGAAAAGAAAAACAGCTTGAGGCAGATGGATGCAGATATCTGGTGATATTAGACCTGTATGGTGATAGTAGACCTGTAATTATTAGATGAAATAACCTTAATAAACTTTATAACCCCTGCACCCATCTCCTTGAAAGTTGGCAGGCTTTGTTGCCTCAGCAGGGGCTAGCAAGCCAGCAAGTTTCATCCAGATCACTTATAGGCTGTTTTGAGCGTCCCTATTATAGCCTATGGGTGAAACTTTGAAACAGCGTCGAAACAGCAAAGTCGTTTCGACTAAACAAAATGGAACAGCAGTTTTGAATCAAAATGAAATTTGAAACAAAACGCTGTTCCATCGAAACGCAAGTTGAAATGGAACAGTGTTGCTTTGCACAGCCCTACAATATATCCCATTCCCGACATCCCTCTCCCACCGTACGCTCCACACTCAACAACCTCAGCACTTCTCAAATGAAATGCGTGGGTTTTAACTTGGAAGTCAACACAATCCAGACTAATTCAGGCGAAACGGAGAAGTGAATTCCAAAGCCAGGAGCCCTGCTGATTGATCTCTCCTAGCTCTGGTTTGAGCCATACCAGGAGGACATGAGGAAACAAGTGGTTTGTCAGAGAAGCAAGTATAAGGCTGGTTAGTGTTCAAGGGGTTCTTTATTTTAAGCCCATTGCATTGCATTGAATGGTGTCCATGCAAGGAACAGAATCAAGATGCTGGCTTTCCAAGCTCAGCCACAACTAGTCAAATGCAGCTTGCGTTCCAAATATCAGTCATCGAACACCAGCCTGTTCTGGTTCATGTCATGGAGTGGAAAAGAAATCTGGGGGTAGGGTGTATTATGGTAATTGGGATAGTTACCACATTTGAGAAAATATGGATCTGCTCATGGGAGCAAGAAAAAAAGTATTCAATTCATCAAGTGAACTATTGAGTGTGAATTACGTGCTGGGACTTGAGTATTAAAATTATATACTCAGAACCAATTAGAGTACAGTTAACTGCATACCCAGGAGAGGAAACTAAAGTGTCATGGGTCAGTAACTGTAGAGCATCTCTGCATGGTTATTGGCTGAGGCAGTCCCATGACAGTATGAAATCCTTTGTGCATAGAGTGGAGGCATCTCAAGTTAAATGAAAGCATACAACTATCTAGATGCTTTTAAAAAAATTACAAGGTATTATTAACTAATGTTTTTATAATATGCAAAGTTATAAATTGCTTATGGGAATTGATTAATTGGTGAAGTCTTCAGTCCAATCACAAGAGCTATTCTTAAAAGCAACCACAAAGCAATAGATGCTCCTATAATGTAACAAAGAGTAAATTATATTTTCCCGTAGTGAAATGCTGACTTCCTTCTTGGAGGGGCAGGGATGGTCTTTCATGTTTCTACTTTTAACTCTCTTCTGCTGAGTGATACAATAAACCTTCCTCTAACTGAGGTGGGAGGGACATTTAAGAGCCTGGCTTTCCTTGCTTAAAGCAGGAGATGTTTTGTGCCACAGAGCTGCTATTCCTCCCCACGCATCTCAGACTTTACAGTGGAATCAATTTACAGACCTAAGTTGAAATAACTGAGTGGAGGAGGATTTTAAAAGCTGGTAAATGCTCTGGGGCACTTCTTCAAAGAGAGTGATAGTTTGAAGGATTGTCTTTCTGGAAATAGAGTGATGTGTCTGGACTCACAAAGATAAATCCTGCAGTTTGTACTGAGGCAATATTCTGATTGACTTCATGTCAGAGATGGGAATCAGTGAGAGAGCTCATGGGCCTAATAGTGCTCTCAGTTTGTGCCAGTGAAGCCAAAGGCATGTACAGATGTTGCTGTTGGAGAGCTTGACCAGTGGAACTTTCACCCAAGCAAAGGCAGCAGAACTTGGCCTGCATCGTTAATAAGATTTTAATGACAGCTAGTAAAGGGTAATATTAATAATTTTCTATCCAGCTATTGAATGCTGTGCTATTCTAATCATATGACATGAAGTAGACTTAATAAGCCTATGGTGTCTTTCAACCCTTACATCAGGGTATAAAGAGCACTGTCCTTTAAATTTCCCTAAAAAGTCAGAATTAGCAGAACACAAAAGTGATGTTTTTTTCAAAAGCGCTGGATGCTGTTACTGTTACTCCCAATCTCAGTACTCTGTCTCTTTAATATGTAGCCCAGGTGTACATGGGTTTGTACTCCCCTTTCCAATTGAGGGAATTATTGGCAGGGCAGTGTGCTGCGGAGGGACACAACAGCCCAGCGGCCACCTCCATGCCCTATAGAGTCAGGCCCAGTCTAACAATTACTTAACTACATACAAATTTATTATTATAACAAAACCATTAAAGGGTAAGGACATAAACTTTATGAATTTATATGTATAAAAAATTTATGTCCTTACCCTTTAATGGTCTTGTTGTAATATTAAATTTGCATGTAGTTAAGTAATTGATTGACTATTGTTCATCTGCATTTTTAAATAATAGTTGGTTGTGTGTATCTAGATATAGATATATCTATCTAGATATAGATATATAGACACCCCCCCCCCAATTATTATTTACAAATACAGATGAACAATAAAACAACCCAGAACAAAGGATATTGATCGGGCAACCTTATAACTCTATTAATATACAAACTGTTGCTTCAACTTATTTGCATAAACTATAAGGCACAGTATACAAATATGACCAGCAATCCTTAGACTACCTGTGTTCCCTCCAGGTCAGGGGCTCCACTCCCAAGGTGCTACTACAGGAAAGGAGGTGGGGGGTGAAGAAAAAGAGAGGGAGACCCCAAAGACTCCTTAGCTCCCCCGCTCTCACCCAGGAGCAGCCCATGTGGTGCCCCTTCGCAACTCTGAGGGGTCAGTCCCCTATGGGGACCCTCTCTCCAGGGTAACTTACTACTGCACAGTCCCAGAAGGTTGCCTCCCATTCTCCAGGTTGAGCTCTGTTCCCTGCCGGGCTTTCCTGCCACCCGACTCTGCTGCCGCCAGCCTGGCCGCATACATGCACCGCTGCATATAGTGGGTGCTTCGCCTTCTGCTAGGGGTTGGAGGCCCGAACAGCCTTGTGCAGCACTGGGGCTTGGTCTGTTCCCGGACCGTCTGGGCAGTGTTGTCTGCACTGAGCTGCTATCCTGAGCCACCTTGAATGGCTGTCAGGGTCTCTCACCCTCTGTGCAGCGCCTCCTGCACTGAGCTCCCAGCCTCATGCTGGGGGTTGCAGACCTGAGTCGCCCAAGGCACTCCAAAGATCTGGGTCAGCGGACCAGCCTATGCACCGTGCCTATGGCCGCACGCCACAGGTTACAGACCCAAGCCGCCTCACGCAGCTCCCAGGGTCTGGATGCCATGTGCTGTGTTGTGCACCGAGAGCTTAACCACTGGAGCCATCCACCACACCCCGCTGATAGAAGTCTTCAGGGACTTTTCCTGAGCTACTGCTTTGCCCTGCTGAGCAGCTCTCTGCAGCTCTTCTAAGCCCTGCTCTTCTCTGTCCCTAATGCATGTCCCTCATGCTGGACATGCAGCTCCTTTTATACGCTCCAGGGCTCCACCCCTGAAGTCTTCCAGACCTGACAGTTTGAAGTCTTCAATCAGGTCCGGGGGAGCTCTTCTCCCTCTCCCCTCGGGAAAGGGGTGTGACTTTATTTCTCTTGCTGCCTCCTGATTGGCGGATGGGCTCCACCAATCAAAACAGAGGGATCTCAAGCCTGGGACTCAACCCAAGCTCTGAAAGGTAACCCTGCTACAAATGTGAGTGCAAATTTTCTTTTAATAGAAAAACAGCCCCACAGTTGGACTGCAGAGGTGTTCCTTCAGCCCCACTGGATGGAGAGCTTACCTTCGAACTCTCCAGCCAGGGGGCACTAGAAGGCTGTTCCCTGGGACAACTCCTCTCTCAGGGGACCCCATAAATTGGCCATCTGTCCTCTCCCCTCCTGGGAGAATGCTGCCCCCCCCCCACCAATTAGCTAATTGGCAGGAGGGGAGACTTTCTCCTGGGGTGGGGACCCTTCCAGTTCTCTTTCACAGGAAAACAGCCCTATTTCTCCCACTTCTCCTTGCTGGAGGTGGGGTGGGGACGCTCAGTCACTGAGACCAGGCTCCAGGAGCCCTGAAACAAGGACATGGCAGTCTGCCTCACCCCACACTGTTCTGGGCCAATCCAGAGCAGTGTGAGGTGAGGTGGGGCATTTCACTGAGGTAGTGAGGTTCCCAAGCCTTGCTGCCATGAAGAGTAGGCTGCCTTGGCCCACCCTGCTCCGGGTCAGTGGGGCAGTGCGGGTAACAAGGGGAAGCTGCTGGGGCCAGAAACTAGGGGTGCAAAGGCTTTCCCTACACTCACTCCAGCTCCTTTCCCTACACTCAATCTCATCACCCAGGTTTAAAACCTTGGTTATGCCAGGGTTATTTGTCTCCTGAAGTGGCCATTTTTGCTCTGAGAGAAAAAGCCTGAATATCTGTACACCTTTGGTTTCTACCAGGAGAACAGCATTTCTTCTAGTAGAAACCGAAGCTGCTTATAGACATGCTTGTTTGCTTTATTAGAATTCATAGGAGCAGACTCGAATAATCGAATCTGCTCCATGTTCTAATCAGAAGGCTCGTGTTGCCTCACCGTCATGTGTATTAAGTCCCCATGAATTTCAAAATGGCCACAGGAGTGCTTTAACTGAACCTTGTCAAGTGGGCTTTAGTTAAAATGCACCCATTCATCTTGAAACTTGAGGGGAGAGAGAGGGGTTTAATACATGTGAAGGTGAGCCATTTTAATTGGAGTGGCTGTCCTGGAACCGCTCTAATTAAAACACCCCCTCCTCCACCTCTGAGCACTGGCTGTATAGGCAGCTTGAATGTCTGTACCTTGCCTCGCAAAGAACAGACAGTATTTGATACAGAGACTTCCTACCTCTTCCATCCTTATCAACTTCCAAGTTCAAATTCATATATTTTCCATTTTTTGCCTTTTTATATTTTTTTCCTTTGTGAGACAAAATATTTTTTGTGCATTTTTCAGTGGCTGACACAATTCTTAGAGGTTTAAACTACTGACAGTTATTAAAGTACAATTTACTTATTACAGCTAAACAGAAAAGCATATGGAAAAGGCAAACTGCATTAACAGCTGCTGTCTTTTCTCCATCTGCTCCCTTTGGCTATGCTCTTGTCCAAACCTGCCAAAATTGCTAGTTTTCCAGAGGTCTCACGGCACATGAACCATTTCTTCTACTAAAGTTCATAATTTCTTGTTCACTTTGATTGAACCACAGAATGTCTGCATTCTTTCCAATACCCACCAGCCCTCTACAAAGGATGTTTTTGTAGTTGAGACTGCGTGGATAGGATACGTCAGGCAAAAATGTGAAAGATGCCATATCAAGAGTTGATTTTTTTTAATGGCAGTCTCACCCTGAATGGTGAGAGACCCTCCTTGATCCGATGCCCTTTTCTTTGTTTCTTTCTGAGCCTTTGAAATGATTTTTTGAAGGATGTCAAAGATGGTTACAACTGACACCGGAGATTAGAAATGGCATTACACTCGGCTCCCAGCGATTCCAGGAGGGCTCTCGCACACAGGTGTGATGCCTGAAGCTTCCAAAGAGCTAGCAAAGTATGTCAGCCCTCCGAGCCCCGGCTGACGGTCCTGATCACCGAGGACAATGGAGTCACTTATTCTGACAAGAGGGAAGGGAAGGGGATGTGCAGCTCTCTCACACTCACTAAATTCCTGCTCTGACTTAATTCTTGTAACTTTGTTTCTCATTTATTAGTGTTGCCATTTCCATTATCATGATAATGACCATCCTTCTCTACCTGTCGAAAAATAAATAAAAAAAATTCAAAGAGCATCTGGACAGCTCTAGGCAAATACCTTTTTGTGTTTTATTTCATGCTGAAGCAGAAGATGCCTTTCTTCTTCTTGGCCATTCATATAAAGGAGAAGGCAACAAAGCTGTACCTGTAGGGATGATCCTACTAAGGAACAGCTACCAGATTTTCTCTGTGCTCATGGTGTTCCTTGCTTGGCAGTCACACTGATCGGATGTGCAGTCCGAAGTTTGTTGGGGCAAGATCTTTAGCTCTCACATGCCATTAGCAGACTCGCAGATGTATTTCTTATGTTGTATTTCTCCAGTGTGGAGGGGGTTATGAGGGCTGCTGTGACAATATATAGTATTTATAGAACCAGCAGGTTTGTTTTTCTGAGAAAACCAGCAGTAATAGTCAGAAGCTCTTGTGGAGACTTCTACAAGTAGCTGAGACAGAAAATGAAGCTGTTTACAGCTATCGTGTAAATCGGTGACACTGATCAAATCATGGCAGGTTCTTCTTCTGGTGTCATATGAAGAAATCCAGAAAAAAAAAAAAGGGAAGAGCGATGATAAATATCTATTGCTTTGGCTAAAACGGTGGACTCGTCTCCACCAAGCTACGGAGCATTGTGCCATAGCACATAAATTCAAACCAATTCCCTCAATCTTTGACATTTTAATGTGCACAATGCGTTAACGAGACCTAAAAAAACCACTGCACTGGGACAACGTTGGACACCAGGAAATGGGCATTCACAGTAATATTAGCTCTCCTCATGTTCAGCATTTTCAAGGTTCAGGGGATCCGATGTGAAATGTGGCACTGTCCGTAATTCCAGCACCAACACAACATGTTCCCAAAGGGGAAGAAACAGGATTTTTTCAAATGTAGAGCCTTGTTAGAGCCATTGTAGTTTGAAGGATACTAATATGTTTTGCTCTGCTGTAAAGAGCAGTATAGATATCTGTAGTTCAGTGCCTATGAGAGATTTTGATCTAAACAAAGAAATAGCCTTCACAGTCAAAGGTCAGAGTACAAAAGTATGGATTTAATGCAGTAACAGCTTTTGCTTGTAGAGGTTCCATCCTTTGACTTTTCTGGCAGCTGGAAGGTATTATTATTATTGAATAATTGCTGACATTACCAAATAATGTCACAGAACTATAATTAATATTGAGTGGAGGGGGAGCTGTTTTTAGTTAATCTTTTTGTAGTGCAGTTTAAATGCTTCTTGGACAGAATAAAAGATAAAATAAAAGGTACAGTAGAAACTGGACAATTTTGCATGGGGTGTTTGATGTATTGGGAATGTTTTAAAGCCGTGTACCTATTTCTGGACTAGGCAACAGTATTTGGCTATACAGCTGGAGACAGAAGTGGCAAGCATCCATACTGACAGTCCGGATTCCATTTTATCTCATAAACATGTACTGTCCTGCATGACTGAGCAATGACTGCGTAGGCTGATGTATGTGATCAACAGCTGCGGGTATATGTTTTAGTTTGGCAGAAAAATGGCAATTCTTCCTAGAATCAAGTTTCTGTTTACTTCCAGCTCTGAGGGCCAGTGCTACAATACCATATTTTCATGCATACCACACATACACTGGAATATAATACACTCCTTGTTTTTGAAAGGCAGAATGAAGAAGAAAAGAGTTTTCCAGAGTTACGGCTTGCATAAAACGAGGATAAAGCCTAATCATCGGGGTGTTTATAGATGTATTCCAAGAGGCAGGGGGAGGGGAGGCACTTTAATTAGAGTGGTCCAAGAGCTGCTCTAATTAAAGTGTCTAGAGCATCACATATATCAGCATTCCCACACTGAAAAATGGTGGTGGGGCTGTTTTACCTAAGCATCCCCGCTGCCATTTTTCAGTACAGGGATACTGATACACATGATGCTGGAATCTGCTGGAGCACGGTAATTACCACACTCCAGCAGACTTGATTAATTGAGTCTGCTCCAATGTGCTGTAATTACAGTACGCCAAAGCAGCCTCAATGTATGTGTATAGGTGCTGCAGATGACTTGCCCTGCTTAGGCTGTGCAATAGGAGGAGAGAAACCAGGAGTAACTAGCAGACAGAAAAAATTGCTCTAAGAAAGGCTAGCTTGATTAGTAGAACACCAAGACCATTAAAAAACAGAGTGTGGGTTGGAGAATAATGAACCATTCAGTCAACTAATTCCCTCTGGTGCCTGAATAGTAATACCACAGCTGCTGCACTGGGGAGCAGGAATCAAAGCGGGGTGCTTCAACCCCAGGCAGAAAATCAGCTTCCCCACTTAATACACACACCCCAAGTTGGGGAGGGGGTTTGATTTTTGCTGGAAAGGTGTGTGTTATCCAAGATAAAACATGGTATGTTTTATGTTTTTGGGGGGTTGAATGGTGGTTGATGTGTGTGAGCTTTGTCTCTTGTTTCTTTTCCGTGAGGGAGTACCATGCTTTACTGGGGGGAAAAAAAAATCACAAGGATGCATTCTGAATGTAAAATGAGCGCAAACTGGTGCGCGTGCTGCATGGAAAATCAGTTCAGTCACATAAACAGAAACAAGCCATGAATGTTTGCCATTCGGAGCTTGATTGCATATGCGTGTGCTTTCAGGATTTACAGCACTCTCCTGATATGGGCAGCAGCAGCAAATAGATATTTCTTCTCTGATATGGTAACACTGTCTTATTGTTTGAAAGAAAAATCACTGCATGAGGAAATGTGCCTATTAACAGGATAAAGCAGCTTTGATTTGTACTTTTGTGAAGTAATTACAGTGTTCTTTACCCTACTTCCCAAAGCCTATAGAAGGAGCCATCTAGTGGTCCTGTGTTTTGGCAAAATTGTTACAGATAATCCTGGAACATTTTTAACAGTACAGTGTATGTACATCTTCAGTTTTGAAAAAGGTTGAAATAAAAGGTCAGTTTCTCAGCTAGATTTCAATTTGCATAGCTCCACTGGCATAACTCCAGGGCTGATTTATACTAGCTCAAGTTGTGACATATGGAATTCATCTCTCTTTCGGTATAAAACCAGGTTAGAGTACCTCTCCCATGGCAGATTGCTTTGCAGTATTTTATAACATCACATTATGGTAAAGTACTGGTTTTTGCACACCAGAAGAATTAATATGTTCCCTACCTGATTCTCACAGTTGGTTATTTCAACATGGAGCTTTCATAACGTGCTATAACCATGCTGCTAAAAAAAAAAGAAAGCAAACAGAAAAAACCGTGGCTAATTCTTAAGAACTGTGAATTATGGGTTTTTTTACAAGAGCTGGGCACGTTGTCAGAACACAACTGCTTTTTTTGAAGCTTTATTTAGGAATTGTTGCCTTTCATAGTCTCCCTTATTCTGTCTATTGTCAGGATGCAGGAGCATCGTTGAAAGAGGAGATCTTGATTTTTTTATGAGCTGGATTTTGAACTGAACATGTCCACTTGACCATATTTAAACTGGGGAAACAATAGATTCAAACAAGGGAACATAAGAATGTATGCATGGTCAGTTAGCTACCAAGTTGGTCATGCACATGAACATGTGATTTAAATGTATGTGTATTGTCTTCATAAAGACTATTTTTTCAGGGTCCCAGCTCAGGGGTGGCTGTGATGCCTCTGGAGCCCCCTCTCAGCCCTTGCCACCTCTTCTTTGTTTAGGCAGTCTCTCCATCAGCTTTCCTGCCACGCTGTGATATAGTTATGCTTTCAGAAAAAGGGAGGCTGCCCCAGGGCTCCCCAAGTGAGATCGTATACTCATGGACGCAAGTGTCACTGCTCATTTACTTAAGGGCTAATGATGTGGCTTCCTCCTCTCCCCTTTTAGTCCCACTAAACCTTGCAGATGTTACTAATCACTCACTTGTCAGTAGATGAGCCCCATTGTCTGATCTAATCAGTCTCTCCTCCATGGGCCCTCACCCCAGTGTCAACTCCAATCCATGCAGGTCTCTAAACCTGAAACAGTCTCTGCCACTGAGGCCACCAGCCCTGGTGTCTCTAACTATCCCATCCCCTCCTGG
This sequence comes from Crocodylus porosus, assembly GCF_001723895.1. Lineage (NCBI taxonomy): Eukaryota > Metazoa > Chordata > Crocodylia > Crocodylidae > Crocodylus > Crocodylus porosus. The sequence continues at coordinate 3,385,959 of NW_017728927.1, read as the reverse complement.
GCTTGGGTCTCTGTACTTCAAACAGTCTCAACTCCTCTTGGACTTAGGCCTGTATTTGCTGCCCCTCTTGGGCTCAAGCCTCTGTCTCCTTAAGTATACCTCCACATCATTCCCAGCCCCTCCTGGTAGCAGGGCATAGGTCTCTGTCCTGTGCCTCTCTTGGGCTCAGGCTTATTACCTCCAATGGACTTTACCCCTCCTGGACTACAGGCCCCCTTACCCTGCTTATTCTTGCCCCTCCTGGGCTACCAGGTCCCTGACCCTGGTTCTTGCCCCTCCTGGGCTACCAGGTCCCTAACTCTGCTTGTTTCCATCACTGTGCAGGTATAGGCCCTGGTCTTGGCCCCTATCCCTCAGGCCCTAGCCCTACTCTTGGGCCAGCTGAGACTTCCACAGCCACTACAGTTTCAATCCCTAAATTACTGGTCATGCCTACCCCAGCTCAGGTGTTAGGAAGGAGCCTTGTTGCAGCTCTTCTGCTCAGAGGCTCTTCTCTCCATGGTTTCCAGGTCAGACTGCCTGCCCAGCTTTGGCCCTGGGCTTATATCTTGCAAGGCCAGCCCCATTTGAATCAAGTGGCTCCTTTGATTGCCCTCTGCCTTACCTGCAGCCTGCTTCTTCTGCAGCCTCCCTTCCCTTAAAGTAGCAGAAACACCAAAGTCCCTGGTACACCTACAATATCAACAGGTTGCCATTTAAAAAGTTAGTGCTTGACATTAAAGACTAAAGTTATTTCCTGTTCTAGGCAAAAGGAAAGACTTGTTTCGTAGTTGCTGTTGTGTGTTACAGTTGGCAGCAGCTGACTCTTTGTGCTATTAATTTCATCATGGAGTATGAAAAAAAATTCTTCAGCAATCTCTTTATAGATTATGAACGTTTTACATTGCTACTAATATTCTCATGAATAAACCCAGAGATTTAAGTAATCTTACTGTATGTTTCTATATACTCAAAATTTAAATCACCAAAGGTGTAGAGAATAATATAGATATCTAGTAAGAGTTTACATTTTATTAAGTAGATATTTTAACAAGGCACATTGACGATGAAGGAAGATTTTAACATTGTAGGCCATGTATATTCTCACACTTAACATAGTATGCTAAAAAGTCCAGGTAAGAATGAATGTGTATTTGCAGCAGAATTCAAGCTGTCTAGTTGTACAACGTGCTTCTAGGCACAAAATGTTAATTTTGTTTTAATTTTATATTAATGTTAGCAGTAATGCAAATCTGTATTCTAATCAGCAGTAATCTCATGCATGTTCTTGTGAACAGAACGTTCCTTCCTGCAGCAGAAATAATTTGCATGAAAGGGTAAAGCACGGTGCACACCCTGAAATAGCGAGACATCCCTGGCTGTTAACCCCTATGCCGCCTTCCATTGGGGTTTATAAAAAAAACCTCTAAAAGATTCTTTATAAAAACACACTGTTGACAGTTTGCTTCCAATGCCTTTAAGGTACAAAGGGAGACTTGACCTGATCTTGCCTTTTTTTTTTTTTTGGAAATTCGTAGCAGAGGTCTTGTAGACTTCAGCGAGAGAAGGAACCGGCCTTTTATCTGCACTGCTAAAGAAGTTATCACTTGCTTTGCCTCTGCAAATTTGTGGGTGTTATTAGTTACAACAATGTTCTATGATCACATTAGAGTTATACTGGGGAGCACAAAGAAATGAATGTTTTTCAAAGGCTGTAATGGAACTGTGTTTAAATCTCTTGGTTTCCATTTGGATGCAAAGTTTAATTTTCTGTGAGTAAGTGTGTGGGTATGGTCTCTTCAACCAGCAGTAGCTAGAACTTAGCAGGTGACTGCATGGGGTGAAAGAGCAGCAGTCTGTAGACAGTAACCCCATAAAATAACTGGATTTGGATACAGCTTCCCAAAAAAATTGCTACAACACAAAATTCTTGTATTGCCAAAGCCAGAAATGGAGCCTATATTATAACAAAATGTTGTATGTTATGTAATTGAGATTAGAACTGTTTGTACAATAAAGAAAGTTCAGTTCCTTTTGGTGCTGGTAGGAGAATATTCCACTTCCTGTACCAAGTCTTGTACAGTTAGCATGAGTTGCACTTGCTCTGTGTATGGTTTTGGCTTCAAGCCCCTGGCATGACCTGCCATCTAGTCTGTGTTTCACATGGTTTGAAAGTGCAAAGGGAGACTCAAAAAGTGCCGCCAACAAACTGATAGACACAAGCAAGAGGTGAGAAAGATTTAATTTGAAAAATCTACCCATTGAAACGTGCACCTTGGTTTCAAGATAATAGGAGTTGTCAGTGATGCCTTTATTTTGTTGACTTAAAAAATTTCATCACAGGCCCCTGGCAAAAAAAAAAAAAAAGAAGCCTTCAGTTAGTCCAGCTTTATAGGCCAAGTAAAACTCTTTTTCCTTCAGCCAGTTTAAGAACAGGCTGTGCTGCTTTCACTTGTACTTCAGCATATTACTAATGAATAGAGTTAATTGTCAGCAGCTGTTGAAGTGCTAGTCTACAGTACTGGGTGTGATTTTTTTTTTCCATGTCTGCCAAGTTGTGTAAAGGGCAGACATCATGCATGGGGCTGATCTTCCAGTTCTTAGGAGCAGAAATTACTCTTGGCTTTATCGGGAGGCGTGCCTGAGGAGGAACTGAAGGATTGAACCTGGTGATGTGGAGAATCCAAAGTTGGTAGCAATATTGAAGCATGAGCTGACCATCCAGTTTTGAGATTAGAGACGTTGTCTGGAATTTGTTAAATCTTTCATGTTTCAACATATCAAGCTTTCAGTTAGTTTTACTTGCTTCTTTCATTGCCAGAATTCTTGGGTTGGTCACAGGTTTTGGATCTCAAGAATTTGAATCTCTGCAGTTGCTCAAGGTTCTGTGTTTTAACGAGCTCCTACTACAGCACTCATTCCCTCCATTTAGGAAAGTTAATGCAAAGCCTAGTTTTATGTAGTATTTGCACATGAAGCAAATCTGTGTTTTCCAGTTCCAGAATGTAAGTTCAGAGCACCGCTTCCTGGGGAAGAAAACACTTTGGATGAAGAGTTGAGGGAAACGGTACAAGAGTTTATCATGTGTTTGCTTTCCTGTTTCTTGCTAGATTTCAGCACAGCTTCCTATCAGGATCTGTGTGCAAATGTGTGCCAGCCACGAAAGAACATTACACTTCTACACTCTGGGCTGGAATCTCAGCTCATGTCAATCAGCTTAGCGCCACCGAGCTCAGTGGAGTTGTGGTGATGTACAGCCAGCTGAATCCATGGTTCTCACTTTCCTTCATGCTGACAACATATGGAGCTTGCACGCTGGTCAGATAGTTTGAAACAGAGGTGGGCACAAGTTGCAGTGTTCAGATGTCAATTGAAATATTATCCAAGCTGAGAGGTATCCAGGTCTTATGGTTTGGCCTGACGTAAAACCAGGAACTTGCAAATTTCCAGAAATGTGTTTCCTGAATTCTCGAGATGGGTAAGATGTTGTCATACAGGGGGTTTATTTTGCCCTGTATTTATGCATAAGAACAGGAATCCCCGCAGAAAAATCCCCAAATATACATGCCTTTGGAGATTCCCCTCACTTCCTTCCTCTCTTCTTTCTTCCTTGTCAACTTGTTACTTACTGTATGGATTAGGTTTTATAAAGTAGAGTGTTTTTAAAAACTTGGAGACAAAATCATTTAACCACACTCAAACTGTGAGATGGGATATTGCCAAGATATACAGAAATATCCTATCATGCACTTGCCTTTGGAGACCTTAGGAAGACTTTAATGAAAAAGACAGATCTTTTCCCGTCGCTTCAGCTAGGTATTTTGGCCCTAAGTGTTGAATGATGGAATGTTCCAATTACAGGCAAAGAGTGCTTTAAAGTGTATTTAAAATGAAAACTAACCTTGGGGATACTTCTGATTGCTGTAAAGTGGCTTCCCTGTAGGTTTACCTTCTGCACACTGGTATTGTTGAAACTCAGCAAATAAAGTTCTTGTTTGCTCTTTCATGTCTTCCCTCTATATTTCACGTTTCAAACTTCTTAAAGTGTAATAGGTCCAAATAGAGAATACATTTGGGTATGTGGGGGAAGGGACAGTGAGGTTTCATTTTGCTAATTAGTGTTTCGGATATACTGCCTTGCACTGAAAGCTGTCATATAATCAAGAAATGAAACTGGCAGAATCGAGCGATGAAGATCCCACTGTTTGCTTTTGCAATTTGTGCAGCCTGTCTTGTGAGCTGAGTTATCCTGCAGGGCCAGCTTATAAATAAGGGGATTTTCAAAGAGTTTGAACTAGCAGTTGAAGTAGCCGGTCTTGCATAACATGAATAGGAATAGGGGTCAGGAGGTCTGCAACAGATTTGCTTTGCAGTCATGGAAAAGTTCCTTAACTTGCTTTACCCAAAAGGGATTGTCCATTTGTAAAATCAGACTAAGAGCCTTAGATCCTCAGCTCTACCAGGGCTGTGGGAGCTGAGGAGCTCTGGCATATTTAGAGCTGAAGAGTTTCACCAGGGTGGCTTTGACGTACCTTTTGCATTTTTTTTATTGCTTCATCCTTCTTGGGGCTGTGCTGGCTTTCAGCATAATTTTGAAGACTGCTCTAAAGGAAACCTGGATGCAGCCAAGGGGTTGATACCCATCCTGGAATTATAGGTGTTTGACATACCTGGCTATACTTCTTTCTTTCCATGGCTAGGGACAGAAGTTACACATAAACCAGTTTAAATGATCAGAAACTGGTTGAAACCTGCAACAGAACAGAAGTTCAGTGCACATAAATCAGTTTCAAAATGACTGAAACTGGTTTAAGATAAACGTGGTTGAATTTAGCATCAGACTTAACTGATTTGCATCAAGCCTGTTTATGAAACTTCCGTTCCAAGCCTCTTCCAGGTTCAGGTTAAATCACAGTCGCCCCAGCATCCCAACGTGCTTTCCAGCCCTGGGCTGGGCTGTGCCACCTGCTCCATCAGAGAAGAGTTGGGGGTGGGGGAGGAGAAGGGGACTGGCCACCTCCAGTCAAACCCCGACTGGTGTCTGGAATCAGGGAAGGGGGTTAAACTTCCCTTCCCCCGAGTACAGAACTACCCTGTCCTGCCAAAACCTTACTGCTGGCTGTGACTGGACTACAAATCCCAGAGGCACTTGGAAGCAGGAAGAGGTAATGATGAGCAACCCTGGGGAGTCCTGTTGTTGTGATTCTGGACTGCAAATCCCAGAGACCTCAGGGACAGCAGGAAAAGAATGCAAACACACAGCCCATGCTGGCTGTGTGCCAGAGACCCATGCTCTAGCATCTTTTGGCTCATGGCCTGAGCCACTGCAGGCATGTGGCTGCATTACCTGAGTCAAAGTTGTTTCTCAGCTTAATCTCTGCAGTTTACACTAACCTACAAAGACCGTATCAATTCAGCCTTGGGCTTTTTGACTATCTTTTCTTAGCCCATATGTCCTTCTGCTAAGGTTGGGAAGAATGAGTGATTGAGATGCTCCAGCTAGCATTGGAGAAAATGATTAGCTACTTAGCTAGGCCACCTCTAAGATTGCTGTGCTGAAGAAGGGACCTTTAAGATTATAGGCCTTGCCTACACTGAAGGATAGTACTGGCTTTCTCTTTGTCACGTCTAGTTTATTAAAAGGTTTAGGTATGTTACAGTCGCAAGTGTGTGTCTGTTCTTGTATGCATTAGAACATGCCATTTGGCAATATTTGCCTTATTCGAGGCATGCAACAAGTACACAGTATTTGGAATATATAAACTTTAAAATGCACCCACTGGACATTCCTTCTCCAGATCTTTATAACTTGGATAATTTAAACTGAATTTGAGGGGGGTGTAAAAATCATCTACCAATTAAAATGAGCTTTTAAATTTATATGCAACCATCCTTCTGCTGTGGCTTGGTAACAGTCTGCCCTTGTTGTCTGTGTGGCAAAGTAGGCTAGACATTCCTGGCTCTGCATCTGCAGTCTGAATCCCAGACTGTAGTCAATGGAAAATCCTCTGATGGTCTGGAAATAGTGAATGACATTTCCTGAAATGGATTTGGGGTTCTTAATTCACCTTTCACTGCAGAACAATCCATGTCACTGAGCCATTATGGTAGTTAGCATATTTTGGCATTTTGACTAACCATGACTAAGCTTGGAAAAAAATGGAAGACTTTTTATATTTAAATATTTCATGAGAATAAAAATGGATTCCAGTAACAGCTTAGAGGAACATAGCAGCAGAACAATTAGAATTTCTGAACTATTGTACAAACATACAAATGCAAAGTCATTACAATAAGTACATTAAAATAAAATAGATCAAAATGTACAATTAACATAACTAACCTAAGGTTATAGAGATTGGTTAAGAATAAAGGAAACATGACAACTATCAAACATATGAAATAAGAGCCAATTAGTCACAGCAGCAGCTGTTCAATAGAGATGCTTTGGGTATAATGTTAATAAGCTTTACATTTTTTACATTTGTCTGGGTCTGTTTGCAGCTTGCCTTTTTTGTTTTGAATCATATATTCACAATATGGGCTGAGTACAGGGCAGAACTAGGAACTGCTGAGTTGGACTGTGAAAATAAGAGGTGGGGTTTTTTTATTTGTTATTTTTATTTTTATTTTTTTTGCTTTATGGGTGGAATGAAAAATTGGAGGGAAAAGTTGTTTCTGGTTGATAAGCCTTTCCCCCCCCCTCTCATTTACATGGAACAAACCCCTTAAAAAAGAAAAGATTGAATCATGAATAGGGATAGACCCATAGTTAAAACACTGTGGTTTGCACTCAGATGTTCTTTTTCTGGTTAAAAAAAAAAAAAAAAGAAACGTTTTTTAAACAAGTCAAAATATTTAGTTTTAGAATATCAAAATGAATTTTGGCTTTTCAGAAACTTTTTCTTCAATTTGTTTTTCAGCCAGATGATCAGCTCATGTTCAGTTAATAGCTTCTATTGCACTAATGCTGCATTGTCAAAATAATAATAATAATAATATTGCTGGTAATAATAAATTCACTCATGTAAACTGCTCAGGTGAAATCTGGCTGTGGTTTTGACTCTGCCTCTGACCTTGGGAATATCATTTTCTCACTTCCATCAGTCTGTAAAACATGAATAATAAATAGATCCTCACAGCAGAGGTGTGAAAAACAATTAGCTAATATTTACAAAGTGCTTTGAATATGAAATGTGATTCTTGGGTACTAAGAACTGTTACTGTCACTCTTTATAGTGGATGCTGTCATTTGACAAGCCCTGGCTTTGTTTTATTAGACCTGCCGTGAGTAGAAAGAAAACAGGAAAAGCCTGGACAAAAGTTCATAAATATTTACAGCCCCCCTTGAAGGAAGTTTTATACCAAATTTCCCATAGCTACTCCCCAGTGTTGAAAAAATGGAAATGTCCATTCCTTGGACCTAAAATTTTAAGGCGTTGTGGCAGAGCACTCAGATGCCCTGCCCCTGAGAGCAGAAAACGGCTCAGGAGAGACCCCTAGTGGCAAGAAGAGGGAGGCCCAGCTGCCAGTTACCAGGGCAGCCGGAGTAACAGGTGCTGGTTGCCAGGACAGCCACGAGGGAGCCAGCTGACAGGAAGGGGCAGGGCCTGGCCCATATAAGCCCAGGCGGGAGGCCAGGAGGGTAATTCCCTTCTGGTGGCCGAGGGAGGAGGAGCTGGGCTAGTGCAGACAGAGGGGAAAACCCTGATTGCATGAGCAGCCTCTGGTTGCTGCTGGGGGTTGGAGTGTTTTCCCAGTAGGGAGTGAATGTTGCTTGGCCGGACGGTCTAGCTTTTTATGTCATAGCCCAGGGTCTTTGTGTTTTTGTGTTTGCTGTTTTGACCAGAGGACCAGGTGAGGCTATTAGGAGTTGGAGGAAGCCTCATAGGGCCTCCATGGTTGCGTGGGGACCCTGGCACCAGAGAGAGCGCAGCATTTGGGGTACATTGACCCCAGCCCCAGAGCAAGGGGGGCAGTGAGGAGCCCCAAGGAGGTAAAGGAGAGGGCCAAGTCACAACAGGGCCCAGGTCAAAACCATATCAGTACCATCTGCGAGGCTTGGTCTGTGGTGTAGGGGAGGAAAAGGAGCCGGAGATAGCGACCCCTGGCACCAGGGAGCAGAGTGGGGCAGCCTCCCGCTAATTACATCAACCATTAATCAATTAAGATCAAGGTGTGGCAGGTGAGTGAGCAGGTGGTTGGCCCATAACAGGAGGGCGGAGTCACCACTAGGAAGGCTCCAGTAGCGATACTCCTGTCACAGTCATCTTCTAGTCTAAGTCCGTCTAATTAGAGTGCAAAAGACAAGCTCTACCACGCCCACTGCGCTCTGATGAACTACAGCACTCATGCTTCCTGTGTAATTATACAGTACTGTCAGTCAATTTCCCACCAAATAGTGTATTAAGCAAGTAACTACTGCGTTTGCTTTTGTTCAGGCTTTTCTCCATCACGTCTGCCTCCTAAAAATAGATCTTTTTCTCGGGTTTTTCCAGAGTCTTTGTTTTCTCATCCGTTTCTCTTTCCTTCCTATACCCGTGCTCTTACATGCACACTCTTCTTCCCCTTTTCATTAGTATCTTCCCTACTTCTTAATTAATGTATCCTGCTTCCTGGGGAACATGCCATTGAGTTTTGGTGGGAGCACGGTGCCTATCTCTCCTTTGTTCTTTTGAACGTCGGCCCCTGCACCTTCATTACAGAGTTTCTCTGTGCAGCTGCTTACCAACTCACGCACCCTTGCCCTCATCCTGTGGAGGTTCAAGCCTGAAACAAGGCTTGAAAAGACTCCTAGTAGGCCAAGAAATAAACTGAAACAAGACTCCAGGGAAGCAGGCAACCTACTGCATTCCCTTTCACCACTCCCTGTTGCAGATACTAGCCAGAAGGGAGCAGCATGGAGGAGGCCACAAGTAGTTGCTGAGGCAAATGTGGCAGCACAAGGAAAAATGAGGTTGGTTACTGTGTCCAGGCTCTTTCACTTCTTCCTCTCTTCCCTCTTCCTCCTGCAAACTTCTCTCATATATCCCACCAGCATCTGGCACCCATCCACCTGTCTATTCTTCAAGTTCTCTTATAAGTGCACTGCTTCCTCCTCCACCTCTTCTTCCATCCTTGAAGGCTGTTAGCCTCCAGACAGTTTCCTACACGAACCTCCAGGAAGCAGCAGTCTGACGACCATCTGCATGGTTGAGTTCTCAAATCCCTTCCAGCATCCTTGCTTCCTCCTGCCTATATTAGCCATCTCACCTCTTGGTTACAGCTCCCAAGTTGTGTGCAGCTACCTAACCTCCCTTTGCAGCTGATTATAGCCTGGTATGCTTGGCCATAAGCTGAAGGTTCTTGTTATACACATATTGTTTATAGATAGGCACATAGGCCGTTTAATTAATTTGCATCAGTGTCACTCATGAGGCTGCACAGAACTTGGCAATTCTGTTCTACTAAGGAATCTTATGAGAAGGGACAGAGATGCATAAAAATGCAAATTACTTTGTGCCTGCCTGATTATACCCCTTAACTGTTTAGAGAAAATTTGAATGACTGCAGCAGTAGATCATTAGGAAGCAAAAGAGAAGCTGGCTTTGTCCTGACAGGTGTGAAGGGGAAGCATCATCTGTTATGTAATTGTACTGAATTTCTGTAATGTACAAGTTGACTCTGAGGGACTGATAATTTTATCACCAACAATTGAAGTCAGTAGAGATTGATGTGCATGTGAACTGCAGGATGTGGCTATGGGCAGGTAAGCATTTGAATGTGGAGCCCAATACTTGGGTTGTAAGCTGATTTCTGAAAGGCTCATGATAGATGTGGTATTGCATTGCATAGTTTTCCAAATGGATGGGATTGTCTTATCTCCCCTTCTTTGAATCGCATGGTATTCACCAGAACTGGAAGCAAAAGGCTGGACTTGTCTGACCGTCATGTTTTTCAGGTGTGACACACCTCTTGTTCCTCTGTCTAGAGAAATTTGCCATACAGAAAAGCAGAATGTGACAGTCCTGGGGTGAAGTGCATCACCACAGCTTTTGCAGGCACACCAGTTATTGAGTTCATTTGTGTTTGGGAAATTTAGGCCTCAGAGGAAGGTAGTGGAACAACACCATGCCAGCGCCATTGTTCAGTAACATGCTTTTCATTTTGGTTTTTCTGTATTTTTGGTGGTCCTTATGCATGTCCAGTGCTGACGTGAGACCGGCTCCTGCACTTGTAGTGTCAGCACTAGCCACAAGTGACTTGACTTTGTCCTGGGAACCAGGCATTAGAGTTTATAAAAATAAAAGTTTACAAGAAGGTTGTACTCTACTGTCCAATGCCTCCTGCTGACCTATGTTGTCTTCACAGAGAACTGTCATGAACATGGCATGGCCTCTGATGACAAAAGAAAACGTAACTTAGAAATCTTCACTGGCAATCACTGCTACACTAGAATAAGTTTCTATAGCAGCAGGGTAAAATTATGAAGCAAGTAGTTATTCTGTGTCCAATAACTGTTTTTCTGGCTGTATTGCCTTTCCTGGATAATTTCTTTTTTTTTTACGTTATATCTGTGATCATATTCCCTATTTGGAGTGGAGGACCATGGTCGAGACAGTTGCTACTTAACTGAGTTTGCTTTTGAGCTGTGTAGTTCTCCCGGCTGTAGTGGAGACCTGCTGGATTTCTTTAGGGAATTTCAGAATCTGTCACTGCCATTTACCCTTGTTCAGTTGTTCTCACTGAGTAAAACAATAGTTCAGTCAGTGGACTTTTCCTGGAGGAAAGCGCTGCTCCACAGGGCAGATTCTGGAGCTCTCACTCTTGAGCAGCAAACATTTATTCATGCAGACAATCCCTTTAAAGCGGCCACAGGTATAGGAGGATTTGACCCTGCTCCGTTGACATCAGTGAGTGTGTGGCAGGTGATTTGAATGGGAGCAGGATCAAGCCCCAAATGAGTAAGTGCTCATGGACCTAACTAAAGCCTCCCCCTTCCAGCCTGTTACTAACACAGGATGTGAATCTGGGTATCACAGCCTGGTATTAATTAATTAAAGGGGTTATATGACTTTGTGCTTGCAATAGCAAGGGACTAGATTTGAAGATCCAAGAGGTCTCTTTCTGTCCTGTATTTCCAATGTTTATTTCTTTTTTTTCCCCTTATCTCTTAATTGACTTCCCTTTTCAATGTAAAAGTTGCACATGATACATATAATACAGTTAGATGGGTGTAGTATGATGTGTGTAATGGTTTTCTTTTTGACTATTGCAGGATGGCTATTTTTCCCACCGTCCAAAAGAGAAAACGCGAACAGACAGCAATAATGAAAACTCTGTACCCAAGGACTTTGAAAATATTGATAACAGTAACTTTGCTCCCAGGACTCAGAGGCAAAAGCACCAGCCTGAGCTGGTGAAGAAGCCCCTTAGCAAGCAGAAGGAGCACTTGAAAAGAAAACTAGAGCAAGAAGAAAAGGTAAAGGAGAATTCATTGCTGGGAAAGAGCTCCAATGAAGTAGTGCACTTCAGTGACCATGCTGTAAAGAACAGTAGTAGCAGCAACTTGAAGGAAATTCACAGGTCTCCCAGACAGCACCATATGAAAAAGAATGGGAACAGCTCACCTGAAATAAAGTATGACCAAGAGCCAAGATGTGAGATCTCGGGCAAGGAGGCAATCTCAGCTCTGTCCCGATCCAAGTCTAAGCAGTGTCGGCAGGAGATTGCAGAGATATACTGTCAACACAAGCAAGGGAAGCTGATGCCAGAGATGGTTACACGGCTCTGTCCCCTGGAGGGTAAGTTGGTGGATGCTGAAGTGGGATGAACTACACTACATTAGGAGAGGAATTGTACACAGGAGTAGAGTCTTGACTCTGATCCAGTACAATAAAAAGCAACACTGCAGTAAGGTAAAGTGTTATTTTTCTCGTTTGTGTTAAAACAGCGAGTACCTCAGGATGACTTATGCAGAGAATTATGCAGAGAACACAGGATTCTTGTTAAACATAAATTGAATGTTCTGGTTCAGTTTCCTTCCAATAGATTTTTCACATGTTATTTTAACCAGTTTTTGAACGAGTTCTATCAGACATTAGCAGTAACTTTTCCTTCATTCTCGCATACAGAGAAGCCTAGACAAGGGTAGGAATTCATTCATGCATTGTTCTACAGAGGAAATAAGCAATGTGAAGAAACAGGGAAACCGCCACTCCAAACGCTCACCTTCTACCAGCCAGCCCAGGGTCTGTGGTGCAGATCACTGGCAGTTAAAAGAGCTGCTTGGATGGAAGCTGCTAATTCAGAAGCAGGCACCATCTTCTTTCTTCATTTCTTTGTACAGCGTGTAGCACAGTGACTAGGCATGATCGTACTAGGGGTGCATCGATAGAGATGTTTGGGGCTGATACCAGTAGCCAGTTTTTAAGGCGGTATATCGACCGATACCAATCTGATTTCCAATACGCAGCTCTTCAACTTGAAGGGGTGCATCCAGCTGGTAAGTTTGGTGTAGTGGAAGGGGAGGGAAAGGATGTTTGGGAGGGCAGATAAGGGCTTCTGTGGTGAGGGAGGGAATGGTGCTGGGGCAGGCGCTGACCAGCCGGGATGGTGAGAGGCCCGGGACAGAGCTGCAAGTGGCTCATCTGTGGGCTGGGGGAGGTGTGCCCCCTGGATCTGCACAGCACAGGGCAGGATGCAGCTGCGAGCTGGGGATGGGGACAGAGACACGGCTCACTGGGAGGGGAGGCATAGGAAGGGTGGGCAGCTCCCACCGCTGCATGCAGCTCATCCAGTGCTCATCTGGCAGCTCCCACTGCTGCTCCTGCCACTTGTCTGGGGGACATGGGGGGACCCCGGACCTGCCAGGCCGGGAAGAGCCCAGCCCACCCAAATCTGGGGACACTCCCTTCCCCTCTGTGCCCAGGTGAGTGGTGGGAGCCACCAGACAAGCACCAGATGAATTGTACCCCCTCCCATGTCCCGCACCTGCCTGGCCTCGGGTGCGTACCCACTGCCCTAGCCCCAGTCCCAACCCCACACTCTCCCTCACCACATGGGCCTTGATCTGCCCTTCCATGCCCCTTCCCCCTCCCCTTACCCTTCTTCCTCCCCTTCCACTTCCATCACACCAGATTTACCAGCTGCACGCACCTCCCCATATTGCCAGCTCTGCTCCTCACTGCCTACATGCTGCACTGTCGCTGCACACACTCATGGGCATTTATCAGAAATTATCGGCCGCATCGAGCTGATTTCCAATGTAGAACATTTTATTTATATCAGTGCTGATCTGATATTGGACCGCTGTATCGGTGCACCTCTAGATAGTACCATAAATGATACTAGCAGAACTGTATCAGACATGCGTAAACTTTCATGAGCAAGGGCTCAATAAGACTACAGGCAAAACATTCTGTTTTTAATGAAGTCTTCAATCAGAAAGATGTTTTCAGAGCTCATTAGCTTAGAGCTTCCAGTCCACACCATAGTATAAGACAGCTTTGTCTGGTGATTTTACTTTTTGTGTGTCAGATTTATGGCTTGTCTCGCAACTCGCATGCATGCGTGTGTGTGTGTGTGCATGTGCATGTGTGCTGACCTTTCAAAAAGTTTCTTATACTTCACCATTTATTTAATTGTAAAATAGCCTCCCCTTTTAAAATGCTTCTTACCACTGACCATAGATAATGAGCCCCGAACTGTATTGTCAGCAACAGTAGTGGGTATAGAGAAGTCTAAAACCCCAGTTCTACAATCGATACTTCAGTACTTGCAGAGCACTGGGGGTTGAGAGAGGCTACTAATCCAGTGCTACAGAGTGGGATCATTCCCTTCTGAATATATGGCTCCCTTTTTTGAGAGTCTCTTTTGGCTTTTTTCACTCATGCTGCATTCACCATTGCTTCACTGAGTAGTAGAAAATAGGAAAGTGGGCAATGGCTTCAGGCTTTGCAAAAGATTCAGGGTCTGACGGGATATTTGCAGGATAAGTGGGTTGCGAGGCTTGACAGACCAGGACAGAAGAGAAGAAAAAGCCAAAAGCTAAAGAGAACCTGACCTTGGTAAAAGGCTGAGCTCTACCATACACTCAGAGGAGTCCCAGCAAGGTTTGATATTGCAAATGTCTCTTGGTGTCATTTTCTTTTCTTTCCTAAAGACACAAAATTCAGATTTTGCCTGGTGAGAGAATTGAGTGGATTCTGCACCTTATGGGTCTGTTCTACACTTTCTAGGATCTGGACAAGTCTTAAATTGTGGGGGAAGGGGGGAGAGTTGGTGTATATACCACAAACACCCACCTACCCACATACCCATCCTTGTATCAAGTGGCAGCAGTCCCTCAACATAAGGATGACAGTCTTCCAGTAGATAGGGAGGTTATCAGTGGGTCTAGAGAGGATGTGCACTCACACAATGTGAAAGTGCAGCAAGGGATATATTCCGCAAGCATGCATTAAAAGTGTGTACCATTTAATGCCTGCAGTCGCATCACCTGGCTGCTAATCCATCTCCCTGGGACATATTGTAACATTCCAAGCCACTTAACCAGCTTCCAGCCTTAGCCCAAAATATTTCCTCGTTCTGTCATGTATACATGTGCCCAGGGGTCAAAAGAGGTATGTTCTGTCATGTGTATATATATCCAAAGCCAGGAGAAGTATGTTGCAGTCCTGGCTTTGTAAGACATTTTCCAACAAGGGACACAGTTCAAATGTCTGAAATGTTCCAGTGCACAGCTATGCATTACATGGTGTGAAGTATTTTTGTTCGTTAGGCAGTAGAGTACATGGTCGAGAAAAGCTGACTGGATAGCAGGGAAACTTGTCAAAAATTATTAACAATAAATTGATAGACCTCTGTTCTGTTTGCAATTTAACAATGTGCATGTAGGCAGAAACAGGTGATGAATTTTCCTGGCAGTCACCTGAACAAAAAATAGTTCCTTCAGTAAGGTGTGCATCATGTATAATAAAATAGAAGGTGTAGACAGGCCATTGCTAGGCGTTTTCAAACTAGCAGGGATATCCCTGGAGCTCCATTAGATTTTTATTATACGCAGTGAGGCCTTTTTCTGAAAATGTCTTTACCCAGCCAGATGGATCCTTGTAGAAAGTGTTGACTTTTCTTTGCCTCAAGGTTATTCCCTCCTGCCACACCAACAACTGAAGTTAAGCATTTTCACTGCCAAATTCTCCTCCGTGTGGTGTTCTGTGTATCCTACATTAGACACAGGGATGATAGGAGCAGGCTCAACAGCTTTGCAATAGGGAAGTGATAGAGCAGCATCCTAATCCAGGGAATGCAGGATGCAAATGTAGGCGGTGCCGCTGCACAGATGTACTATTGCCCAGGAGAGATGCTAGATCTCTGAGGCAGCTTTTCCAAGGGGCTGAAAGTCATGTTCAGCCTAAAACATATTACGGGCAATTTGGAAAATATTCAGCTACTACCAGACAGACGCTACGTAACTAGCACAGGACAACCAGGGCAGTTGCCCTAAGTGCCAACTTGGAGATGGCAGGGGAGAGCAAAAACACTGTTGCATTGTTACACTGCTGCTACCAGAGGGGAAGGCGTTGAATGCCTGTCAGGAGGCCCTCAGTACTCAACATAGCCTGGAGGTTAGAGCCCCTTTCTCATTAAAACCTGAGCTTGTAAATACTGCACCCAAATGTAACCAGGCTGTGATCAGGGAGGCCAGTAGGATGGATTGTTTCCCCCTCTTTATCTGAACTTTTGTAAGCTGGTGTCTGGTGGCAAGCAGCTGCTCCATCCCTTCTCAGAGGCAGCATTATGACCCTGCTACAGCTGTTAGAGGGGTGCAAGACTTAATTAGCTTTAACTTTTGTAAAGTACAATCCCCAAGCTTTTG
Organism: Crocodylus porosus; assembly: GCF_001723895.1. Taxonomy (NCBI): domain Eukaryota; kingdom Metazoa; phylum Chordata; order Crocodylia; family Crocodylidae; genus Crocodylus; species Crocodylus porosus. The sequence continues at coordinate 3,370,121 of NW_017728927.1, read as the reverse complement.
GGATGAAAGGCACTATAGTAGTGGGATTACTTGAGGTTGTACTTTTTTGAGCATCAAAGAAACCTTGTGCTCTGTGTCAGCACAAGTCAGATATTCTGGGAATCAATCTAAGTTTAGATGTTTAGCATGCCATGTGATATCCCCTTATGCTTGCATATGAAAAAGATCTCCTGTCTGTTTACAATGAGGCTGTGAACCTTCAATAGCTATGCATTGGACTAACACATTCATTCATTATTCCAGTGTATAAGCTTGTTCCAAGCCATGGTTTCCATTGAGGTGTCACCCACTGTTCAGTCCCCTCAGATCTGTTCTTAAATGCATAACTGTTAAGAGCCACAGAATAGCTAAGTATGGCCATCGATCATGGTACACGATTTCATCGAGCCAGCCTGTCATAAATTCTAAGTGATACATTCACACTGGTAGTTATCAAAAGGAGCAGTAGTTTACAAGCTTTTCCCCTCCCCCTTTAAAGTATTTTATTATTTCCAATGACAAAAACCTAAAGAAAGTCAAACGCAACTATCTTCATTGTACTAAGGAAAGGGTCATTTAAAACTGACAGTATTGTCCTTTCTTGCCTGTATGGAATGAATGCACTGTCTCCATGAGAACAGGAACAGGCAGGTCCCCATTCCACCTGTGTGCACCATGTACAGCGCATGACTGAATTGGATGTGAACCTTTGCATGCCACCTGAATTACATAGCACTGTGAGCGTGTGAGGTTCTGTACTGTGTCCTTAAATGCATGCCTCCAAAGGACGTGATGAACACTGGGAGGCCGAGGAAATGGATGTTAAGGCTTTTAACATAATATTATGCTGTTGTGGTCAAGGTCACAACATCAGGCAGTGGAGAGTCCCACTGTTTGTTTTTTGTGTGCTCTTTACTTTGAAGAGAAGGTTCAGAGTTAAGAGGGTTTTTGAGGAACTTGAAGGGAGGGAGAGAGGATGGAAATGAAGAGCAAGAAGTCAGGAAAAATAGCATCAGGTACAACCCCAGGCTGAACAGGCAAATCCAGTGCTGTGTAGATTACAGAAAGGAACCAGGAAAACATCTTTCCTGTGTGGCCAGCATGACAGCTGAGGTTACTCTTTGGTAGAAGCAACATGCGGTGCTGCAACTTGTGACGAATGTAATAACCTGACTCCTTGCTGGGGCCAGCCACAACTTTATGCTGTATCTCACTGCAGGCTTCCACTTCACTTCTGTTAGCTGTTCCAGGTCTTATTTCTGATTACTGCAGTCGTTGCTGGATAAGGGCTCAACTATATCAATGAGTATTCTCCTGTACAGAGTCCCCCAGATAGTTGCACTCCTCTAGGGAAAGCTAAGAAAATATTTCTAGCCAGAGAAAGCTAGAAATAGAAAATTCTTGGTTGTGGATTTTGGACTCTGGAGCAAGCTTCCAGAGGAAGATTGGCTTCATGCCACACTTATCATGTGACAAAGCTAGTATGATTTAATCTGTGCTTTATGATCCCTTAGCAGCACCCTTTATAGCCAGGAAAAGCAGAGGACTTTGTGGCTGCTACTACTCACCTAATTATGCAGTGAAATTTGAGTGGCACATCAAATGCTGAAGTTTTGGGCACAAGAGCTAGAGACACATTCAAAAAGCCTGTGCCTGAATTGATTCAATCTTTGCAGGTTAGTCCATACTGCCTAGGTTGAATCAGCTTGTAACCACACACACATCCCTTCTGGACTGAAGAAATGCAGGCACATGCCTGCTGTGGCTCAGGCTAGAAGCTGGGGGTGCTAGAACAGCCTTGCCTCCCCTTCCAAAGTGCTGAACTGAGGGGGTGTGGCCAGACCCTGGCAGGACTGATTAGGGAGGGGTTCTTCTCCTCCCCACCTTGCTGTTCCTCTGACCAGCAAGGGAGTCAGCAGGGAGTTGCACAGCATTTACTTACACAGCAAGGGGTAGTTATACAGCATTTATCAGCTCATCAGCAAAACAAGAGCCTCTCTCATTAGTTCAAGCTCTTCTTAAACAACTTTTTCCAGGGAAGGAATGGAGGGACATTACCAGCTACCTGTTGTTTAGCTCCAAAAAGCCTTAGCTGACACTGTCCTGTCTGCCTTTTTCCTGTTGCCCACAGCACGGATGGTTGCCATCATGTGGTCTGCTAGCTAATGCTGAGAGGCATCTGTGTAAGGCAGATGGGAGGGGGGAATCCCTGCTTGAGGACAGAGTGGTAAAGTTGCGGGGAGGAGGAACAGGAGGAAGCCAGACAGATGCTGTTGTACCTGCAGTCTCTGCTGGAGCTCCAGCTAGGGAGCAGAGGGGAGGAGCCAGCCCTGCTGGGCTGGAGCAGAGCAGAGCCCTGCCCAGAGCTGCGAAGCATCTGGGATGCTGGAGGACTCTGATTTAACTTAAACAAGAAAGGGGTCTGGGACAGACATTGCATAAACCAGTTTGACCTAAATCAGTTACGTCTGGTACTACATTCAACCAGGTTTATCTCAAACCGGTTTCAGCCATTATCAAACTAATTTATGTGCACTGAACATCTGTTCTATTACAGGTTTAAACCAGTTTCTGATCACTTATACAAGTTTATGTGTAATGTCTGTCCCAAGCCAATATGAAAATCTAGCTGTGTAGCTATTAAAATTGGTTTTTTTCCCTTTGATGTTGTCTCCATATTTGTTGGAGCCTCCTCAGTGTCTAACTATACAGCAGAAGTGTCATATTTGAGGATTCTGATTCCTAGTGACCTGAGGGATCAGTGTGAAAGCTTGCAGAATACATGATACTTCTACCTTGGTCACTGGCACTAACTACATGAATCTACAGCAAAGGAACGTTATCAAGTGGTATCTAAATATTTTCTTCTCCAGTCCAGGTTATCTTTGGCATCAGACTCACAGGTGGGACTTGAATCTGCCCCCTCATTATGGGTGACTGAACTTGGAATCTTGTTTGACCCAGGGCTTTGGTCACAGATGGGCATTCAGCATGCCTCCAGTACCCTTTTGATTGTTTTTTAACATTCACTTGTGTTTAAAGAAAAGTCCCTAGGTAAAGGGAGAGGCTGTGATGACCCTGATCTATTTCCTTTTGGCTCCTACATTCTTTCCTCTCTTTATAAGTCAGAACAGTTTTTCTGCTACCTTCAACCCTGCATTATAAGTAAAACAGGAAAAAATGCAAATGACCTCTTTCTGTGTCATGTGCCGCGAGTGGGGCTCAAGGTATTTGCCTATCTGCTTCCTGACTGATAATGCTGCTGTGCACACAGAAAGGAGAGATTTCACTGTTGAGGAATACAGTTCTCTGATGCCCTAGAGTAACACAAACTGCTTCAGGCTCTCAAACTAAAAGAAAAAGTAGTCTAGATTCACATAGCTGTCTGTGTTGAGTAGTGCACACATAATAAGGGGGTAGACCTCTATAATAGCTTTCATCTGAGGATGTTGAAGCACTTTATGGAAAGACGAGCATGCCACTCACTTCACTTGCCACTTCTGGAGTGGAATGCAGTAGAATTTTCTGTTCAGAAAAATACGAACAGTTTAGCGACCAGAAGTGAAAGGGAATCCATATAAACTGCAAACTAAAAAGGGTAATATAGGTAAGAACCATATGGAATTTTGGCTCGTTGAATGTAAAAGAGAACGTTCAAATGCTAAATAGTAAAGCAGGGCACATAGGAACATCTGGATCACTGGGTTCAGCTTCCTTCAGTCACAGGCATCCTTTTGATAGACAAGTGGTTTTCAATCTTTTTAGATTTGAGGCACCCCTCATTAGACTCGCAGCCCTCCTTGGAAAACGCTAGCTGTTAGTTTGCACTCTTTTTATGACAACAAAAAACAATAGAGCAGTTTTTCTATTGCAAAGAACTCAAAAAGACCACCGCAGGTCAGAATGTTTTAAACACCTTTCCTATTGGAAAACTTTGGGTTTGTCTTGTGAATCGCGTTTGCATGCCTAACAGTGCTAATATTATGTAGCACTCTGTAGCACCCTTGAAAAGATCTTGGGGTGCTCTGCCGCCCTGGTTAAGAATCACTGCAATAGATTAAAAGCAAAGAACAGGCACTGCAACCCCCCCCCCCCGATGCACACAAACCACAGGCTATAGCATCTTAAGAACTATTAGCATTTTACACATGCTCCAGGAGTGGGGGGAGGGGGCTCTTTAGTTAAAGTGGCTCCAAAACCCACTCTAATTAAAGCGCCCACAGCGTCTCATGTATCAGCATCTCAGGGCTTCAAAAGGGCTGTGGTGGCACTTTAAGCCATTTTAAAGTGCAGGGTTGCTGATCCACAAGACACAGAGTGTGTCATCCCTGCATGTGTAGAGGCACCCCATAGCACTAAAACAACCCTAAAGCCTCAAAAGGTGCATTGTCACACAGGAAGAGGGTGGAAGAAACTTCAGGTGTCACTAAGGCCTTGAATTTCTGCAGTAGTAGGGAATATATTACATTAAGATATGCTCGGGTTGTACTTAAAGAAGTCATTGAGTTGCATGTGTTTACTGACTGCTGGACACATGGCTTGGTTTACTTTTCAGGATTTTGGTCATGTGATTATTGTATAATTTTAAAAACAATTGTTTTTGTCCCTGTTTCTTTTGGTTAGGTATTTGAAAGTCATGTTCATGCCTCTTCACAGCTTTTATCTATTGGCCAACATGGCAGAAAAACCATGATGAGTTTTAGGCTGTTTAAGAGTGGCATTTAAGAGCCAATGCAGATGCAGACCCAACAACATTTTAATTTGCTGCACCACAGATGACTCCTGTTGCAATAAATTTACTGTGAATAGACTAATTGCAAAATAACCCTAATTGGATAGTTATCAATGAACAGCATCCTGCGGAACAAAAGCTGCTTACAATTAATAGCATTTAAGCTATAAACTATTCTTCTGCAGAAAGCTAAGATGTAATTACACCACATACAGAGATTGTGTTCAGTTCTGGAAACCATGATACCAGCATTTCCTTCATTATAAAGGGTAGTTTCAGCTTCAGCACACAGCACTTGCATTCTGTACTAAATGAATTTGTGAAATGATGGAGAGTCTGACACTCCTCTTCTTACGTTAGTGTGAATCAGAACTGTCTCAAGAGAAGTGTGTGGAATTATACCAGTGTAAGAATAGGGTCAGTAGAGAAGAATAAGGCCGTAGAGAACATATATTAGATGACTGTATATTGTAAAAATAGTCCCTTGAAGCCATCTATTTATTTGCATTACAGCATCTAAATCTTACCAAGATAATGCTCTTTCTGGGATCAGAATATGAGTGTTTCTGGGAGAAGGAGGGGACATAAAATTGGTGGACCTGGCCCTGGAGCTTCCTAGATTGTCCAGTAGTGTTTTCCTCCCAGCTGTCCCCAGAGATCTCAGGAGCTGATCTGCAGATCAAGGACTTTGGCATTCCTATCCAGAGTTGGTGAGATTATGGTAAAATAAAATGGGTTTTTTTCTGAAGGGATCTTTTCATTTCTACCATAGAGTAAAAAAAAACTATAAAGGGAATGCTTAAGGCCACTGTAACTGGCCAAGCAAGGGATTCTGATAGCACCAGGAGCTGGGTTAGAGATACGGAGCCTTTTTCCTAGATTGTTGACTCCTCTGAAATGTGTGATGCTTACAGGACATCTGTAGGTTTGAGAGTCTGCTGCCATCCCACTGAATGCCAACTTTAAGGCTTTACGTGGCATGGAGGTTTTAGCTCTGAGGCACTAAAACAGCGAACACAAAGAAATACAGTTTGAAAATTTGGCATTTTTAAGGCAATTCTGGGAAGCAGGGGCAGCAAAAACAGAAAGTGTAGAGAGGCTGGAAAATTTTATGATCAGTCTCTTGCAAAACTGTTACTATAATAAAATGTCAATGTTGCATAGATCATTGAAGTAGGAGAGGTGCTAATCGGGATGGAGGAGAGTAATTACTAAATCTGTCCCAGAAATAAATCTGGGAAGAGAGCACAGGAAATGGCGTTTAGTGGAGGCTTTGATAAGAATCGCTGCATATGGAAGATACAGAGAGGAAAGAAGAAATGTTTGAATGATTAATAATGCCTCCCTGTGCTCCTGGAACACGTTGGTAGATGGAGAAAAATCAGTCCAATGAGTTGTCAGTGATGTGAAAGCAAGAGCTGGAAGAATTAGGGGAAAAGACCACCAAGTAGAAGGACAGAAAGAAGGGCATAAAGACATATACACACACATACACATAAAATAGGTTTTCAGCCTTTTGATTCGATATGTTACAGTGATATCAGTAGAGATACTGTGAAGGAAAAATAAAAGGACATGTTTCTTTTTCCACCCTCCAGCATGAGCTATGTCTCTCTCTGCCTCCCAAATGACTTCCTCAATGACACAAAGAAGTTGAATTAACAGTTATTAGAGTTGGGGGTAGTAGGACTGTCTATTATAGTTACTGGATGCTTCCCATTATAAGACCCGATTTCCAGTTGCTTATAGATTTACCAGCTGAAACTTGAACTATTTGATCAGAAAATTAGATGCCAGCTTTGAGCTGCCTAGGTCTGAAGTTTTTTAGAAAATTTTAGCAAAAATGGTTGAGCTATTTGAAAGCATGAGGCTGAGATGAAACAATACATTTTCCTTCCACGTTACAAATGTCAGGTGATGGGTTTTTTCCTCTTTCCTGTAGGCTCCACTCCACTTGAAAGAAAGAGACTTGATATTTGATAAAGTAAGTGGCTTTTGTGTCAGGGATGTGCCCTTAGCCATTCTCATGGAAAAACTGTCTGAATTCAGTCAACTTATAAAGCTTTAAGTTGCTCAGTAAATAGTTGTTCAGTTTTAGTTGCTCAAGTACGATCAAACCTCTCAAGGGCTGACCATGCCCCACAGCAGCTGCACACGCTCTGCCCCAGGACTACAGGGCTGCAGCTGAACTTTCCCAGTAATGTCTCTTCATGTCTACAGCCAATACTGCTGTATGTACATTATGGTAAAACTTTCAGTGACTTGATTACATACAGTGACATGCCTTCCTCTGGTTCAGTGCACAGAAGTGTCAGGGGTGAATCAGGGATGTGTAGTAAGGAAGGTTGTTGCTTGCAGAAATGAATTTATTGGGAAGCGTGTGATAAAGGATAATCCTCTGCTGAATGCAGGTGAACGCTGCCCTGTAAGATTTAATTCTCCGCATGCCTTTGCCAGAATAACCACGTGACGTTAGGCAAATCACTTAAACCAACCTTTTCACAGGTGGTGACTAACCGTCTGTGTTCCTCATTTTCTTAATACCCAAGGGACTGATTTACGGAAATACTGAACACTCTTAGCAGCAACCGAAGTCAGTGGGAGCTGTGCTTTGAACAGAGGAAGTGCTCTTTAGTACTAAATACTGTGAAAAATCAGGCCCTGATCCTCAGACTGAGCACCCAAAGTTAATGTGCAAGTTCCCCTGTGTGAAATGGGGATAACAATAGGCTCCTCATCTCACTGCTGTGGTATGAAGAGAAATTGCTATATGTATAAACCCCCTGGATATTATGGTGATGTTCACCATAGAAAAGTCCATGAAGAAACCATTTCATCTTCCCAGCAGGGTGCAAATGGTGTGCAATAAATAAGGTGCATGCATATGCATGTGTGCATGCACACACACTCTTTCTCTCCCCTTCCTTTCCTCCTTTCCTCTGAACAATGAGGATTAAATATAATTCATTAAATGAATGTTGTTTACTATATATTCTGATGGGTTTCCTTCAAGGGTTTCTTGAAGGAAAATAGTTTGTCATCACATAATTAAAGATAGCACTATAATACATATATGCAAGCCAGCCGAGTTAAGATTGCTGCACCACCTGCATGTCTGGAATTTTCCAGACTTCTGCATTTACTTAACTCCAAAATGAGGTCCCCTCCCCACTTAACAGAGTGGGGGAGCCCCTTGTCTTGGATTTGACAGGGCGGTGGGAGGGGTGGGGCAAGGGGCAGCAGGGACCCCACACCATAGAAAGGATGTGGACAAGTTGGAAAGAGTCCAGTGGAGGGCAACAAAAATGGTTAGGGGACTGGGGCACATGACTTCTGATGAGAATCTGAGGGAAGTGGTCTTATTTAATCTGCAGAAGAGAAGACTGAGGGTGGATTTGATAGCAGCTTTCAACTACCTGAAGGATGGTTTCAAAGAGAATGGAGCTGGACTGTTCTCAGTGGTGGTAGATGACAGAACAAGGAGCAATGGTCTCAAGTTGTAGCAAGGGAAGTTTAGGTTAGATATTAGGAAAAACTTTTTCACTAGGAGGGTGGTGAAGCATGTGAACAGGTTACTCAGAGCTGGTGGATGTTCCATCCTTAGAAGTTTTTAAGACCCAGCTAGATAAAGCCCTGGCTGAAATGATCTAGTTGGTGATGGTTCTGCTTTGAGCAGGGGGTTGGACTCAATAACCTCCTGAGGTCCCTCCCAACCCTCATTTTCTATGATTCTGAGATCCTAAAACAAACTGTAACCACTCTGGCTTTATTTCTTTCTGGGTTTTTTTTGCAAGTTGGTGGAAAAATAAAGCCTTTAAATTCTAGCCAGAGAAACTGACATTTTTCATAAAAGGAGAATAACTTTTTGAATTCCACAAATATCTTTCTCTTGCTGTGTTCCTGAAGCCTCTTCAGGAAGACTGTCCAAGCCCAAGCTAATGTGCTGTAGAAGGAAAGAGCCATGTATGGCACAGCTACAGAGAATGTACACAATTTACACCCTCCTCCTCAGAATTTTGGCAAGCGTAGTTTATTATATTTACGTTAGGACGTGGTGCATTTTATAGGGGTTGGTGTTTGTTTTTTAATTGCTTTCCTTAGAAGTGAGGGAAAAAAGGTTTAGAGAACTGCTCTCAAGTTACAACACCAGGCATGATGCCAATCTTAAGAAAGATTAATGCTATTTTAAGACTTCAGGCCATAATTTTGGCTGTTTCCATTGTAAGTGTATATTTCTTAAATAGAATATACTTTTAATACAGCAGTCTTTTGCGTCTCTGCCAAGTAATCATGACTTCTATAGAAAGAGAGAGTGACAAAAGTTTGCAGCTCAGCAGAAATAATTTTGAAAGTAAATATATATTTAGTCTGTGAAAGAACTGCTTATCATTTGATGGCTTAAAGACTTGTTAGAAGTGAATAGGCCTGATTCTTGTCTTGCACTGTTGTAATAGTCATGAAATGTCCTTGATGAATAGAGGTGTACCAGTACATTGGTCACATGTCAGATTGGCACCAATAACAAGAAAATTAACATTATCTGAAATCGGCTTTTTTGGCTGATAACGTCACCAATAAGTTTCACATGCATGTGCACAACTGCAGCATGCACGTGGCCAGGAATGCAGCTTGGCAGCTTGGAGAGCAGCATCCTGCCAGTAAGTCTGTGGTGGGGGAAGGCAGATCAAGGCCCTCACAGTGAGGGAGGGAGAGGGGCAGGGGAAGGTGCTGCCCAGCTGGGGTGGGGTTTAGGGTGGAGCCACAGGTGGCTCTTCAGGGGAGGTAGGAGGGGGGCGGCCCCCCAGAGGAGGCATAGGGGGCATGTGCCCCCCAGATTTGTGCACAGGTTGAGGGCTCACTACCCACTGTGGGCTCAGGGCCAGGGGCTGCACTAGCCTCATCCTAGTGGCGGGGCTGGGCCAGGACTGCACTCGGGGTGGTGGGGGCAAGGTGGGCTCAGCTGCATGGGGCAGGACATGGTGCTGGGAGGGGTGGCTATGGGGGGGTTACAGGGAATTTTGGGGTGACTAGTCCCCCAAAGCTCCACTAGCACCACTCCTACATGGGGCACTGTACTCTGCTGCAGCTGAGCCCAGCCCCCCACCGAGAAGAGGGTGGCACAGCTCTTGGCCCCAAGCCCACAGCAGAAAGCCCACCCATGCCCTGCACACAAATCTGGAGGGCCACGTGCCCCCATACCTCCCTTGGGGGTGGGTGCAGCAGCAGGGAGCCCCCTACCCCCTGCACCCCACAGACAACCCACTTGTGGCTCTGTCCCATGTCCAGCCTCAGTGTCGTATTCATCACCCCAGCTGGGCAGCCCTGCCTCAGCCCCACTCCTCCCTTACTGTGGGTTCCTCAATCTGCCCCTCCCCCCACAGATTTACTGTCAGGACACTGCTTTCCACATTGCCTGGCTGCATCTGGCAAATCGGCTATAGGATCATCAGTATCAGCTGATATGGCTGGTTAATAATCAGCCATTGGTATTAACCAAGAAAATTTTTATTGTTGCACACTATTAATGAACCATCCAGTGATGTTTAAAGGAGTTGCACCTTAGTTATAGCAGTATAAGCAAGAGCAGAATAAGCCCAACATCATCTTCCTTTTGTACAAGGAGGCTTTGTGGGTAAATGGACATATGCATTAACTCCAAAGTGTTCTACAAACTGTTTTACACACCCATAGCAAGAGCATAGGAAGTGCCATACTGAGTCAGACCACCAATGTATCTAATCTGATATCCTGTCTTAGACAGGAGCAGAAGTAGGGAGAGTGTATGAACAAGGCATGTATAGAATGATCCGTCCCGTCATGTCATCCCTGGCATTCACTATCATTGGTTCAGGGATGTCAGATGATACATCCCTGACTGTTCTATTTAGGGCTGTCAATTAAGCATTGTTAATGTGCACGATTAACACACAAACCAATTAACGCATTCATTTTTTTAACATGTAAATTGTGCACATGGTTTTAAAGCCTGTACCTGGGCTCCTCTCTGCTGCCATCACCGCCACTTCTGGGCCGTCCAGCAGGGCAGCGGTGGCAGTGTAGAGGAGCCACAGGGAAGCCCGTGTGCGGGCTCCAGGCTGCTGCAGCAGGAAGGGTGGGGAGGGGGGTGCTCAGAGACACACAGACAAACACACACACACATGCTGTAGAGGTGCACTGATTGATATATTGGTGCCATATTGGGACACTGCATGCAGGTGTGCAGCCACAGCCTACACACATCCAGGGATGCAGCCTGGTGGCATGTAGAGCAGCGCCCAGAAGGTAAGTTTATGGAGGGAGAGGGGAAGGGGCAGGGGGGAGAGGAAAGAGGTCAGGGGGGCAGATTAAGGCCCCCACAGTGAGGGAGGAATTGTGGCAGCAGCTGGGGTGAATGGAACCCCGGGGCTGGGGTGGCTTCTGGGATGGAGCCATGGCAGGCTTGTCCAGGGCTATGTGGGGAGGGTGGCACTCCACTGCTGAGTGCACCCCCAGGGGAGGCATGGGGGGCATGTCCGCCCACATTTGTATGCAGGATGGAGGCAGGCTGGGCACTGCGGGTTGGGGCTCTGTGCCCTGCTGCCTTTGCCCCGGGAGCTGTTTGACACCATGTTGTGCCTCCCGCCACCAGGCAGGCAGGGGCATGTTGCAGCCACCATAAGGCTCCTGGGGCAAAGGCAGGAGGGGTGCTGAGCCCCAGTCCACAACAGGCAGCCTGCCTGTGCCCAGCACACAAGCCCCCCATGCTTCCCCTAAGAGTGTGCAGTGGTAGGGCGTTGCACCCCCACCACACCTCTGTATGAGCCTCCCACAGCTCCGTCCCATGACCTGCCCCAGCCCCAGGGTCCCATTCACCCCTGCCCCACTCCCTCCCTCACCATGGGGGCCTCTATCTGCCCTCCCCACCCCTTCCCCTCCACTCCACAGAATTACGTGTTGGGTGCTGCTCTACACACTGCCAGTCTGTACTCCTGTAGGGTTACTGTATTTCCAGTTTCAAAAAAGAGGATGCCTGTGTGTGTGTGTGGGGGGGGCATTAATATGATTGTGGGAGTGGGGCAATGATAAACCTGTGCCCTGCCCCTCACTCCCAAGCCACAGTCCCCCAGCCCCGCCAGCCCTGCTGCTGCCCCTTGTTCCTGGCCCACAGTACCCTGCATCCTGCCAGTGCATGCAGGGTCCTCCCTGGTGGGCTCCAGACTCCCCTGCAGGGACCCCACTGCCTGGGCTCCAAACTACCACATACAGCCACAGCACCTCACACCTTCACAAATTCCCCCGTGCACACACACACCCCACAACCACCCCCATCCATACAAAATACCTGCATCATTTTGCATTATTTTTAAAAATTTTTTAGCTGTGCTATTAAAATCGCAATAAGTTGCAACAATTTTTTAATTGCACAACTAGTTGTGATAAAAAATTTCCATCATTTGATGGCCTCCACAAATTTGTCTAATCCCTTTTTGAACCTGGTTATGCTTCTGCCTCTAATTTCTGGCAAGATTTTTGGACAAGAGTCTGGTCCTGTGGAAGTCTGGCAAAATTCTAATGACTTCAGTAGGGATGCAATTTCATTTTTCTGTCATCAACCACCTTGGCAGGCAGTTGCTTCTCTTCCTCAGTACTTACCGTGCTTGGTAAAGTCAAATCATAATTCATTTAACTTATTGGGTGTTTATCTGTTGCCTTGAGGGGTCAGGCCAATGCTCAGGATCTCAGTATTGTGCAGTTAGACAGGAGGGTGTGACACAATTGCACATATACAAACACACAAATCAATTAGGTGCATACACACACATATGACCACCTCGGGCACATACACATTCAAACCAACCTAGGCACATGCATACCTATTACCAATTCAAGCACATACTGTGCACCCCAAAAGTTAGACACAGATCACTAATTCATATATCATGTACACAATGCCATATATATATATATATGTATATACACATACATACACACACACTCACACTAGCAACTCAGATACACACATGTTCAAAATAACTAGTCTAGGTTCATGCACACTGATCACCAGTTTAAGCCCATACATGCTACACACACCAAATTTAGACAGAATCAGTTACCAGTTACCAACACCTGCACATCCAGTACACATACGTGGATTACTAATGTATATACCACACACACACAATGATATCTATATATGTATATATATATGTATTCACTAATTTACACACATACCACCCACCTACACATGCACACAGGTGAGTTCCTAAGTTGGGTGTTGTGATGTGTATGTATGTATGCGCTTGGTGTACTTGGCATACCTGGAGAAAGGTTGTGGTAAGAAAGTAGAAGTGTAAGGAGTTAAAGTTAGCAGGACAAGGATTAGAACCAGTAGACTACAGGTGCCTGGGCTGAAGAACTGAGGCTCGGGGGGTAACTTTAGGTTAATTGATCTTAATTGATTAAAAGATAACGCCCAAAGCCTGCAGAACAGGAAAGCAATGCCAGCACAGAGGCTGGGACTGGAGCCAGAGCTACGGGGGAGCTGAAAAGGTAGATGGGGAGAGGGAAAATGGGACTAAGGGAAACTGTAGGTGTTAAAGAGGGGCTGTGGGTGTGGGGAGCCAGAGGATGGCTCCGGGGCAGCTAGAGAAGTTGCAGGGAGTGACAGTAGGTGCTGGAAGCTGGAGAAAGGCTCCAGCTGCTGGAGAAAACTGCAGGACAGGTAAGAGGAGCTGGGAAGCTGCAGGAGGGCTGGGGGAGGGATTACAGAAGGTGCGGGGGAAGCCTGAAAACAGAGAGATGGACAGCAGAAAATCACAGGAAAAGCAGGAGACAGCAGGGCAGCAGGAAAGCAGAGAAGGGCAGCAGAAAGTCACAGGGAAAAGGCAGTAGGAGCAGGGGAGGCTGAGAGGCAGCAGAGACAGCAGGAAGGCAAGGATAGGCTGAGAGGTGGCAGAAAAGGGGAGATGGAACTGGGAGGAGATCAGGAAACTAGTGGGGGTGGGGACTGGGGCTGAGAGAGAGAATGAGGCTGGAATCTAAGATAGGGAAGGGACTGGGATTCAGTAAAACATGACCCAACTCAGGGTTGCAAATGACAGTGGTTTTATTTACAGGGGAGATGGCGACACAATGTCAAATTGGTTCCCTTGCACCCACACACACGCACACGCACATGCACACACAATGGCAGCAGGGGTTAAAGGGGCTTGGTGCAGAGGCTGAAGTCCACTGAAGTCCAAGAGGAGAGAGAGAGTCCAAATTGTAGGAGGAGGTGTGCAAGTAATATCTACCTATCCAGCCTGGAAAGGGGTCCTTATCCAGTAGATGTTGTCCAGAGCAGGGGCGCCAGCAGGGCCTCTGGGTGGATAGGTGGTGTGGCATGGTGCTGGTCCAGATGGAAAGGGCATCCCACTGGATCTGTCTTCACTGCCCCTTTTTATAGGGGCAGACCGTGTGTGACCCTAGTGACAGGAGGCATGCTCAGGCAAGGGGCAGCCCCTGGCATACTGAGCATGAGTGCTCCATGCAGGGATGTGCAGTTTCAGGTGTCTGCAATGGTGAGAGTTGCTGGTTCTGCAGGGTCTTTTGTCTTTCAAATGGTGGTCTTGTCTCTGTTCCTGGGTGAGGTCTGTGGTTCCTGGATGAATCAATGCGAGGTGTTGGCCCAGTTGTTACAGGCCATTCAGTAGAGGCCTGCTACCATTGTATTCCAATCATTCCCAATCATTCTCATTCATTGGGGAACCAGTTTACATGGGAGGGGTACATGACTCATATAGTTGCAACATAGGATGCCCAGGCAGGGGACAGAAGATGAAGGCTTGATATATTAAATGGAAAGTTGACATGACTTTGGTTCACTTGCAAACACAGGTCTAAACCATACAATATTCATTTGAAAAAATAAAAACTAATACAAAAATGATAATAACACAATATACAACAGTAAGAATCAATACAAACCTAATGATTATGCACTATAAAACAGTGTATATCCAAAACCAAAAACTTGCTACCAAAATAAAAATGTTGAAAGCTTATCCAACATCTTAGCTTACTTATACTTATCTATAGGGAATAGAGAGGGAGAGAATAAGTCAGAAATGGTTGGGGAAGGGAAGTGAATGCAATAAAAAAGAAAAACAAGAAAAACTGGGGGTTTTGCTACATATCCATCACTGCTGTTGTTTTGTATGGTGACATTGCAATTAGTATTGAAGTCTATCCTTTTTGTAGAATTTCAAGTCAATTGATGGAATCAAAATGCAGGAAGATCATTTTCTATTTAGACCAAATCCTCTGACATCTTTAGAGTGATTTCTACACTTTTGATTCATCTCTTTCAGATTTGGTTGGATATATTTTCATTGGGATAAAGCACCTGAATCTTTTGAAATAAAAAGTTCTCCAAATGACAGACCCACTGAGTACCCACACGAGTTGAGCTCTGTGCACATAAACATATAGTCCCTTCTGCCTTCTTGAGATTTGCACTATATAGTCTAAAAACATGAGAGTAGGCACATGGCAGACTCAAGACCTCAGTGTTGAGTTTGTTACTCCAAATGTTAAAATCTTTAAATGCTAGCACAAAAGTCTAGATCTCATTCTGCTCACTCATAATTATCCACTTTATTTAAAGAAAAAAAGAAAGAAAGAAAGAAACATCTGGCAGGAAGAATCCCCTCTTCCCATCTCTAATTCATTATGCATCCACATTCTCCACTAGTGTTTGACAGCTTAAAAAAATTTCACCCTGCAATACACGTAGACAGTAGGGCTGTGCAAAGCTTCAGGTGGTGTTTCGATTTGGAGTAGATTCTGCCTGATTTGGTGGCTGAATCTCTGAATCTGAAACAAATCAGGGAACCAATCTAAGGGTCCAAATTGATTCCAAAGGTTCAGAGAGCTTTGAAAAGATTCGGAGAGCTTGGATGATTTGGGCAGTCCCCAGTGGCTGCAGCAGGGAGCTGCAGCTGACTCTGAGCTAGTAAGTACTAGGCGTGGGAGGAGGGGAGCCTCAGGGAGGAGGGGGACCATGGGGGGACCCCTGCCAGCCCCCCTCCAGCCCCCACCTGCTCCCTTAGTCTCCCCCCATGGCTGCCCCTGCCCGCCCCAGCTCGGTACATTAAAAAAAAAAAAGCCCTGGTGCTTATTGGCTGCTAGACAGGGGGGCAATCCCTGCTGCCCCCCACTGCATGGGGGGCTCTGCCATGAGCCCCCCGGCCCCATCCATGTGTGCCCTACGCTGGCCAGCTCTGGCCCTTTAAGAAAAAAAAAACCTGAGTAAAGCCCCAGGACTCACCGCTTCTGCAGTGGCCTCAGGGCTTTGGGGGCTCATGCAGAGCCCCACATGTGGCATGGGGTGGGGTGGGCAGTGGGGATCGCCCCCACTGGCAGAAACAGTGAGTCCAGGAGTTTTCTTGTTTGTTTGTTTATTAAAGGGCCAGAGCTGGCCTGAGTGGGACACCCATGGGGGGCTGGGGGAGTGAGGGAGGGGGTCAGTAGGCTTGTGCAGAGCCCCGTATGCAGGGTGGGGTAGTGGGGGGCAGCAGGGATCACCCCCCGCCCAGTAGCACCAGGCAAGTCGGGGCTTTTTCTTTCCCCCCAGGTACCAGGAGCTAGGGCAGGTGGGGCAGCCACTGCTGGGCTGGAAGAGTGTGTGGGGGGTGGGCCTGGGTGATTCGGAGATTCGGAGAATCGATTCGGAACAGTGATTCGAATCACCAAATTGAATCACTGTCCCCCGAATTGGCTGAATCCAAATCCAAAGCGAATACTAGCCGCTTTGCACAGGCCTAGTGGACAGTAGATCAGCAATAGGGTTACACTGACACACAAAGAAATTAATGTCGTTCCTTTCTGGTACATTACTCTGGTTTAATTATTCGTTCACATGATCAGTTGGCCTTTAAAACATTGTTCTTAACATATCTTGGCTCATCACACTGCAACATCAAAGAACCTAAGCCTACTCTTTTCTACAAATGTTCCTCACTGAGAATTGTATTATTGAACTGCAATTTAAGGTTAATTATAATATACAGTAACTAGAAGAAAAATCGCTTGTGTAATTGTTCAATTTATGATGAATCCTTCCCCACCCCCACTTGTAGCCTTCTGTGCCCCAAATAACCTTTGAAGTGTTTTGCTTTTTTCCTGGTTAATTTGTGTAACTGGTTAAAACTAACAAGAGTTATTTGTTCTCCCACAAGATTCCACCTTTGTTTGATTAGCTGTAACTTTGGGTTTAGGCAGTCTCTGCCCTTATCTGTGTTTTTTAATTGGAAATAAAATTTGTGATCCAGGCAACAGATATTATAGAGCTCTAGAGGATTTTAATACATGCTACTTTTAGACCACAAATTCTGTATCTGTATGCACGTGTCACTGAACTGCATAATACTGAGCTTGACATTAGTCTGACTAAATAGAACCATATACATTTCCACATCCACCATCTGTTTGTAATCTGTGATTCATTCTGGATTTTAATTTACCAAGTTATACAGAAGGGAAGGAAGATTTACAGGTTATGTTTGCAGAGATCTTGTTTTATTCTTTTTACATAATACTGTATATACATACATGCACATGCATATATGTATGTACTATATATAAATACATATTATATGTGTTTTATGTGCATGCACAGGTTTTTTTATAAATGATTTCAATTGTTTTTGAGTGACAAACCTATTTAGGTGCTTTTGAAAATGTCTCTAGGTACATACCTGTGTCTTTAACTTTCAAATTCCTTTGATAATCTGGTTTAATGTCCTTTTATATCCCTAGGAAAAATAAATTTATTCTTCAATTAGTTATCCAAGATCTTTGCAAGGAATTCTTCATTATAAAGGGAAAAATAGGTATGGAAAAGTTGTCTTGGCTCAGTTGTCCACATGGCAGAAATAAATTCATGGTTGAATTACTAGAGTGATACTAGTTAATACTAGTGATATTAAGTCTGAGGAAGAATTACGCAAAGCCAGTAATGCACAGGTTGTTTGCCATATCACAGCAGAGAATGGAAAGGAGATTATATGGAGTTAATTAGCATTATACATTTTTACTCTTCTCTGCCAGTAAGTGAAGTGAAATGGAGACCTGTTTGAAGTATACAGTTGGAATGCTTGATGTAAATTGGCATTGCTCTTATTTACTTCTATAATGTTACATCACTTCTCGCTTACCCGGTCACAGAGAAAACATGTTTGTGTTCCTTTTTCCAAAAAAAGTTACTTTCAGTTGAGCTACAAGCCTTGGTATGGAGCAACCAACCTTTATACAAGAGTGCAGAATGAACAGTAAACAATAGTGCAGATGTTTTGGTTCTGTTTACTTGGCTGTTGGAGAGTACTTCTCATGTAACGCTTGCCTGCTCCAAAGGCCAGAGTGTAATAAAGGAGTACTTCCAGTACTGTGCCTTTTTATTTAGTGGCTAATCCTTGAGCCAGAGTCCATTGTGAGAAGTTTACAATATAACATAGACTTCATTTCATGGGCCAGCTTGAAGAGGACAGCTACAGAGGACTCTGGGCAATACTTGTCCCATCACCTGGTGGTCGGGACACTTTTCAGGGAAGCCGGAGGTACAGGATACACCTCTTTAGATGAGGAAGGCCTAGAGTAGTGATTCTTACACAGGGTGCTATGCTGCTACTGTTAGGTATGCAAACATAATTCACAAGGTAAACCCAGAGATTGAAAATAGGAATCCATAATGTTAAAAACGTTCTGTCCTGTTGTGGACTGAGTTCTTTGTAACAGAAAAAATGCTCTATTACTTTTCCATAGTCATAAAATGTAGGAAAGCTAAGAGCTGGCATTTTCCAAGAGGTGCTTTGAGTCTTAAAAGGTTGAGAACCACTGGTCTACAGACTCAGGACATCTTTACATGTGCCCTGGGGTGGAGGTGGAGGGTGCTCTAATTAGAGTTCCTCCAAGAGCCGCTCTAAAGCACCAGCAGTGTCATGTGTATTCAGCACCCCAGTGCTTCAAAATGGCAGCAGGGGCACTTTAAAGCTCATTCAATGAGCTTTAGTTAAATCACCCCAGTGCCATTTTGAAGCTCTGGGACACTAAATACACATGATGCAGAGGCTGCTGGGGTATGCTAATTAGCATGCTCCAGCAGACTTGATTAGACTAATTAATATGTATCTGAGTAGATGTCTCGCATGTGTATAGGTGCCCAGAAGTGTCTGACAGCTGAAGCAAATGACCTAACCATTGGACTGTTGGACTCAGAGGTCACTCGCCTCTGTTACTTCCAACTGGTACATCCCCAGGGCAGTTCTGTTTCACTGCAAGGGGAGATAATCACACCATGAGATTTTAAGTGCCAAAACTTGAAGTTATATGACTGTATATATGGCAGTTAGGCACATAATGGGTGTATCTACATGTGTAATTAATGCAAAGCAATAACCTCTGGAGTTTATTGCTCCCAGCTGTGCCATTTGAATGTGTACCTGGAACCACAGCACATTGAACTGGGTCAGAGCTGCCCCAGCTGGCAGAGGGTCCAGGAGACCAGCCTGCCAGACTGGAGTTGCTCCCCCCTCAGCTCAGCATGCTGCAAAGTGGCTAGCTGGGGCACAAGGGTGCTCCAGTGTGTAGCTAGACGTCAGGCAGCCACCATACTGAAGCACCCTCATGCCCCAGCCAGCCACGTTAGCGTTTACACATGTGCTGCAGAGTAAAAAAACTCCACAAATATAGTATTTGTATTTACAAGTGCTATTCTATTTTGTAGTTAATTAGTTTACTCCAGCCTAATCGCCTTGCATGTGTATATGCCAAGATGTTCACTGCAGAGCTAATTAGTCAACTCAGTAAACATCTTGTGCAGACGCTCCCAAGCTGAAATAAAATTTAGCCCTTTGTTTCTCTGTCTCAGTTTCCTTAGCTACAAAGCAGAAATAATGTTACTTATCTTCCTAAAAGTGCTATATAAGAGCTGGCAACTGTGGTTGTTTTAATCTTTAAAAAATATTTTACAACCCGCTTAATTCTGAGAATTTTTGTTTTTACTGACAGAATGTCTTTCTGAATCTCTAACAGAGGTTGAAAGTTCATCATGAGAGGAAAAATACATTAAAAAGAACTGATAATTCTGTTTCTCCCTGAAGAATCTTAACATGGACTCAAAAGGAGAACTTATAGAATTCTGCCACTGTAAAACCTTTGTTTAGTGCGGGGAATGATAGGAAGCAAGAGACCAGTAGCTTTGTTAAATGAGATTGACTTATTGGATCGTCTGCCATAAATTTATTAGCAGATCATTGTTGTGGATCTTTTATGCTGTGGCAGGGTGTAAATGAGTAACTTAGCATGCAAGTCTTCTATATCATCATCATCATTGTTAATAATAATAATAAATAGGAATTGGCATTTTCTATCTATAACAGGAACTGACTCGCTAGCCATAGTTTTCCATTGTGTACAAACTTATATGTCCAGTGTGTTACTGAATTAATTTTGCATAGTCATGACTCTCCCTCTTGGTTCTCTAGCTGTTAGCTTGTTTGGTACATGTGCACCAAAGCCAATCAATTTCCTTTGTCTCAGAATAACAACAAGTGGTTTCATTTCAGTTTACAATGCATTTCTAAGACTGCTGCGTACTTTAGTTTGTTTCCGTAGAAAATTCCTTTTAGGTAAAATGACAAAGCAATCATTTTTCATTATCCATCAACTACCCATGAGAGATTGGATTTCGGTCACAATTTATTACCCTATGGAATTGAATCCAATATTTAACATATTGTCAGCCATTCCAATATTAAAGTATTTTAATGGCTGTGAAATCTCATACAATGATAAAGTAATTTGAATCATGTCTTGGATGCATTTGAGGCAATTTGATGTGTGCAAAGCCTGGAGTTAAAAATTGGATAAACATGGGGAATGGTGATTGATTAGTGCAAAGTTGGAATGATGTCTGCCTTGATATACCCTTTCATGTTAAATTATTAATCTAATACATTCTTCCAAATTTTAGAAGCCTTTAAGTTGGCATTAAATCAATGTTAAATCTTCAAACTCAAAATGGCCTCATAACTCAAACTGATAAATATATTTCTAGCATGTTAGGGAAATAATGATTCATCTTAATGTTTTAAAGTGGAAGAGATATTCTGTATTTACAATGTGACTACTCAGAGTTCTGATAAAAGGACTGACACACAAACAAACCAGAGAGATTAAGACCAGGAGACAGGGATAAGTACTGGAAAGAAAAGACAGCACTACATTATTTGGAAACTTGAGGCAATTCTGGTTGTCTTCATGCTTAACCTGTAGGTGGGTAAAAATGATCATCATGACTGAATCAAAAGGGACTCTACGGAGCTCATATCTAAGCTGCCCAAGCAGGTCTAACAATTCCTATAGCACTTACGGCATAATTTTCTTCCTTTGTTCTTCCTCCTCCTTGTGAGTTTTCAATCTGCTTAGAGTATTGTTCCATTATATTGACTGTCTTGTTCTAATAAGCCTTCCAGAGGTGCACTGATACATCAGTCCATATTGTATTGGCACCAATAAAAGAAAAATTGACACTATTGGCAATCGGCCTTTTTTTGGCTGATGTCGCTGATGAATGCCACATGCATGCTGTACAGCCGCAGCATGCACACAGCCAATAGTGCAGCCCAGCAGCTTGGAGAGCATCTTCTGGATGGTAAGTCTGTTCAGGGGAAGGAGCATGGGGGAGGGAATGGGTGTGAGGGCGCAGATTGAGGTCCCTGCAGTGAGGGAGGGAGTGGAGCTGAGGCTGGGGCAGGGTATGGAATGGAGCCATAGGTGGCTCATCCGGGGGGCAGGGAGTGGGGGCAGCTCCC
Organism: Crocodylus porosus; assembly: GCF_001723895.1. Classification (NCBI taxonomy): domain Eukaryota; kingdom Metazoa; phylum Chordata; order Crocodylia; family Crocodylidae; genus Crocodylus; species Crocodylus porosus. The sequence continues at coordinate 3,348,581 of NW_017728927.1, read as the reverse complement.
TGCCACTGTGCATACCCCCAGGGGAGGCATGTGGGTTATGTGCTCCTGGATCTGTGTGAGGAGCAAGGGCAGGCTGCCTGCTGCATGCTCAGGGCCAGGGCTGTGCCAGGCTCTTCCCAGTAGGGGGGCTGGGCTGGAGCTGTGCTCAGGGTGGATAGGGTGGGCAGGCAGTGATTCTGGAAGGAGGATACAGGGTGGCTATGGCAAATTTTGGGAAGGGTTAACCCTGCCACCCATAGCCCCACCTCCCAACGCCACTGGCCCCCACCCAGCCCATCCTGAGCACAGCCCCAGTGCAGGCCCCCTCCCCCCACACTGGAAAGAGCCCAGCACAGCCCCAGCCTGCAGTGGGCAGCCCACCCTCGCCCCATGCACCGATCCAGGGAGCACATGCCTCCCATGTCTCCCCCGGGGAGCGCACAGTGGCAGGAGCTTCCCCACCACCCTGCATCTCTCGGACAAGCTGCCCGCGGCGCTGTCCCACTCCCCTCCCCACCTCATCTGGGAAGCTCATGCCCTAGTCCCAGCCTCACTCCTTCCCTCACTGTGGGGCCTCGATCTGCTCCCCAATTCCCCTTCCCTCCCCTGTGCTTCTTCTCCCAACAGACTTACCAGCTGGACACTGCTCTCCAAGCTGCCAGGTTGCATATCAACAGTTGGATCGGTATCAGCCAATATGGCTGGTCAATAGTCGGTCTATGGCTGGTCAATAATCAGTCAGCAGTATCCGCCCAAAAAATCTTTATCCGTGCATCCCTAAAATCTGCCTTTTTTTCCCCTTAAAAAAATCCATGGACACCATACTTTGCTTTTATATGGGGTCAGCCTATGATCTGGTCTTCAGCAGTCCTGATTTCTGCATTTTTAGTCATTTTGTGCATGCAGTAAAAATACCAAGTCAGAGAAGGGTTTTTCAGTATATATTTTACTTTCATATTTTTATTGCATTTAACCTGTTGTGTTATTTTCCTGGTTATTTGACTCTCCTGTGGGATTTTGTAATGCCAATAGCAGTTCAAGATCTTTACGTGTAGTTATTGACTTGTATTCACGTTAAAAAACAAACAAACTTTGTTTCCTAAAAATTGAACCTGTGTTTGTGCAGTTGACTTATATGCAGGGTCAATCTAGAATTTGATCAATATGGTATTTTATATTTAATCAGTCAATCCCTTGCTGAGAGGCATCTGTTCATTGCCTTTAGGAACCAGGTAGATTTCCATGCTCCCTTCTCATGTAACTTGGCTAGATCTCTCCTGCCCAGGGTTAAACTGATCAGTAGATCTGAGGTGAAGAAAGAATTTTTTGCAGATCAGATTGGCAGAGACTGTTTTTGTTTTTTGCCTTGCTCCATTTTATGGATCCTGGTCCTCTTTTATGGGATCACCTGATCATATTTTCTATACCAGTGCAGGACCACAAGGCTTTGGTAGCTCTCCTTGATCTATTGTCCTCTTTCTGGAGCACATTATTGCTTGTAAGCCTAAAAGTCCTCAGTTTGTTAACATGTTAGGCAGCACCTTGTGGTTCTTGGGAAGGATAAGGTCAACAGTGGGGGAACTGGTCTTTGACTTAATTGATCCCTTCTAGTCTGGTGTTCCTTTCTTTAAACTACTGATCCCAGGAGGAGAAGAGATGGGCAAGTGGGGGAGGGGGAAGGCAGTACTCTTACATGACAAAAATACATGAAACGTGTGCCCTCTAATACTTGAGACCCCCTGTGAATGTCCTCTCTGGATCAGGAAATGAAAATAAATGGAAGGTCCTTAAAATACGAACTCCATAGATTGAGCAGAGCCAGGATCAAAGTGCAACATTTGCATCTTGTACTTTATTTTAAAAAAATGTCCCTATATGGGTAAAATTATTTCCTGTGAAAAGGCCAGCACAAAGCTTATATGCCACCTAAACCCAGAAGATAGACCCATTCTTCCCTTCATTGAAAACCTCCCCTTATCCAGCAACTCCTTGTATAGCAAAAGCAGGGCTTGGTTCTATCAGGACATAGGGCAAAATCAGCAAGCCTGGCTAACTCTACTGGTGTCTAATTTAACTCTAACTGTGGCTGACTCTGTGGTGTGCTAATTTAATCACTACAAAGAAAAATCCGGCACACTTAATCAGGGAAAAATAAAACCCTGCTTCAGGCAGTAACTAAACCTACTGAAGCTTCTGGGCCAGGTTACAATACAATATCTGGTAGTAACCAGGTATTAAAAGAAAGTGAAATGCAATGCTTTGTCAAGTGACCCATGAGAAAATGTAGGAAATACATTCTGAATGTACTAAGCACAAACTTAGTAAGACAATCTGATAAGTGGGAAGAGCTCTTTCCCTTCTGATTTACTGTCAGTGAAAGATTTAGATGCTGCAGCCATAGATCTTAAATAAGAAAATTTATGGGGTGAAGCAAGCCTGTTAAACATTAACGTGGAATTTTCCTTGAGTACTGCAAGGCTTATTTTTTTAGGTGACAATGGAATGAAGACTAGGAAGGAGTAGCAGCATGTCCAAACATATTTTTATCCTCCAAAATAAAAATGCTTCCTACATCTGAAGGCAAGGTTGTTTGAATAGATGTGATATCTTTTATTAGACCAAGAAAAAAGTTCTTAGCAACCTTTTGGGTGCAGTCATCATTCTTCAGACGTAGGGAGTCTCTGCTGGTCTGAAACTCCAAGGAATGACAGAAGTTAAATGTGTGGCAGGATGTCAGAGAATGTAAATGGGTAGAGATCAGGAAGACGAAAGGTAAAGCAAAGAAGGTAGGGGGAAGAAAGCAGGGGAAGAAAAGGCCAAAGGGAGAAGGACAATACAGTGATAGAGAATACAAGGTAGAAAAGAGGCTGTCTGTGAAAAAGGAAATAGGTGGAGATCAGGAAAACGGAAATGAGAGAAGCTAAAAATGTGACAGGATGTCAGTGAAAATATAAATGGGTAGAACTTAGAGAAACAAAAGGTAAAGCAGAGAAGGGAGCCTACGAACTTCACTTCATCAGCCTACTGGATAGTAAAAAATGTGGACTCAATATAGACATTGGATTTATGACACATTACAGCCTGCCTGACATCTGATTGACCAGGTACCTGCCAGCCCTGACCTAACCTATTACATTCTTCTTTTTCCCCCACCTTTTCTCCCTTCCCTTCCCCTATTTTTCTGCCCTTTTTCTTCCTGATTTCCTACCATTTCCCTTTTTTGATAGCCTCTTTTTGACCTTGTATTATTACTGCTGTTATGTTTCCCTTTGGCTTTTTCCCCCCTCCTTTCTTCCTCCTCCCTTCCTTGCTTTACCTTTTGTCTTTCTGATCTCTGCCCATTTACATTCTCATTGACATCCTGCCACACTTCTAACTTCTGTCATTCCTTGGAGTCGCAGACCAGCAGAGACTCCCTATGCCTGAGGAAGGATGACTGCATCTGAAAGCTTGCTAAAAAGCTTTTCCAGCTGCTCAGTTGGTCTAATAAAAGATATCCCATCTACTCAAAGAACTTGCCTGCCTCTGTCTTTAAACCAACCTGGCTACAGCCAAAAACCCATCCTACAGCTGAAATAATCCCGTAAGTGTCTCAGCACATCATTTTCACAAACCTGGCACAAGTTGCTGGTGCTTTAGGTTACACTGTGGGTGCATCTACACAAAATGCTTACTACGGAGTTGCCTAATTAGCTCCACGCTAAAGCATCACCATCTCCAGGAGCAGTGCTATTAAGCTGGAGTAAACTAATTAATTCTGCCATAGGATAGCACTGCCTGACACAAGTGCTGTTTTACAACAAAGTTATTTACTCTGCTGCAACACACGGGTAGATGGTGACCAGGGCTGCTTGGGAAACGAGGGTGCTGCAGTGCAGGACCTGCCTGTCAGCTAGCCCCACACTGTACAGTGTCCTAGCCAGCCCCTCAGCAGCACACTGGGCTAGGCAGGGGCAGCCCGGGCTAGCAAGCTGACCCCCTGGTCCCCTGCCAGCTGGGGCTGTGCTGCCAGGGCCCAATGTGCTACAGTTTCAGGTGCACGTATAAGCACTGCACCCAGGCCCTATAAACTTTGGTACGAACAGCACGGGAGTTTATTGCATCAAATTAATTTCACATGTAGATGTGCCCTTTAAGTCCAAAACTGAGGCAGAGTGTGAGAAGCTGCCATCAAATGGGGATAAGTGTTGGATGTTACAGCTGTTCACCTAGACCCCAAGCAGAAATAACTGAGGTTTGATGAATCTCTATTTGTTTCCTTGGCTAGGGAAATTTACATGCCAGATTCTCAGATGGTGTAAATCAGCATGGCTGCACTGGGTGAAACCAGTGGACCTGAATGCTGCTGCTTTCCTGCAACCTCATCAGATTTTCTCTTAACTCCACAAAGGCAAAATGTAGATGGTCTTGCTTTCCTTCAGCTTAATTGGAGTAAGCTAGAATGAAGATTGTATAATACTACACAGTTGGCAGTTTAATATTCCCTAAAACTGTAGGCTTCAAAGAACAGTTACCTCAGCAGTTCAGACTCCCTACCTGGACTTGTTTATTGCTTTGAACATGAAAATGCACTTTTATAATTCATACTCATCTATAAAGAAATTTAACTGTTATTCAGAATGCTCTGTTGGGAAGGCTTGGTGGTTTTTAATTAATAATGCAACAATGCAGTAACAAAAAAGCAGATAAATATGCAGCTTGAGGTATTGGCAAGGCCTCTGCTTGCCTCAAGACTTCATTTACGTCTCTGGATATCCCAAGAGTGAACTAATCAGCGGGAATTTACCAGAGTGTTCTCCTGACCATTCATACAGTGTCTTTATAAAATGCTGGACCATGCTTGCATCTGTTTATTAATTAATAAGTAAGTCTAATTGTGTACTGTAAAAACCATGTTAGCATGTTGATAGGCTAAAGGCCCCATATATATTGGAGTCAATGTTAAAAAACTTACTGTGGATTTGTGGAGAGAGGACACAAACAGAGAACTCAGTAACATCCTTGAGACGTAGAGGATTTAAAATTAAGAAGCATAAAAGAAACATTTTAAAAAGAGAAAAAAGCTTTGAGCTTTTAAATGTTTGCCAAAGTGAATTAGGAATTTACTGAATATTGCATATCCGTAATATGTGTTCTTGCAAATTCATGAGGCTTCTGGACAGTGACTGGAAGTTACAGTAGTGAAAATGAGGATTGACTCCCCATAAGATGGTGTAGACATGGTATAAATTGAAACCAGAGTTAGGTCAATTGAGTGGGTTTTTTATTCAGGTAAAATTGCTAGGAACTGTTTGGAAATTTCATGCCCACGGCTGGCTGTCAAACCCACACCTGTGTCCTGCTGGTGCAATGGAATAACGTTGACTGAGCCATGAGCTTGCTCTCTGTTCCTCAGAGATGAACTGTACTTAGTATTATTTGTTACCATTTTGCTTTCATGCTAAATGATTACTTCATTCCCAATTTGTCCTGTTTTTGCAAGGTAATTGGCAGTCTAGAGGACTGACTTGTGGTACAAGATTTAATATTAGCTCCTGCTGTCATGCTGATAGTGAATTAGCTTTTCTGGGCTTCATCATATGTGCTCAGCAGGCACGTATGTAATTAAAATGAGCACACATTGGGTTTCATATTAATAGTTAAGTCTGCTTATGGCAAAAGGTCCGTAGGTTTCTTTGGGATTGCATACTGGGGCAGTGTAATTATAGTATCAAGTATAATTTTTAGAGTATTTTACCAGGTTTTTTTAATCCAAATGAAATGTTAACCCTCTGTAAACCATTTGGCTTTCAGATTCACCCTTTACTCTTGACTCTGTGTTTATAGGATTTCTGGCATAACAAAGAGCTGATTACAGTGGAGCCATTAAGTGGCTCATTTACTCTGTAAAAGTTCCTCTGTATAATATTAAACATCTGGTTTCATAATAGACTGAATCAGTGTATATGAACCAGTTACTTTAAATTAAACCATTTTTAGATTAACATTGTATTTACCTGCCCTGTGAAATGACAGTTGGAGGCCACTTTCTCTTGTATGTTTGTTGTCTCTCACACACACTGTTCTTAGACACTTGCTTTTCTAGTTTCTTGGACTCAGTCCCATAAAGATATTTTAATTCCTTTAAGTTAATTTAATTTGCTAATATTTCAGATTGAAACACCTTTCATCTATTTTGGAATTTTAATAACATGAAAAAGTTCAATTGTCTGATTGCCGGGTTTCCAACTCATTTGTTCAAATCAGGTTACAGCAAAAACAGCTGAATTTTAAAACCTGGCACAGACAGGTTCTTGAGGAGTAGCAAATTTCCCTGGGGAAAAATAAAATTAAGAAAGCTATATACTGTGGAAAACTCCTGAGCATGCTCAGTAGGTCACAATCATTATAATTTTGAACTTAGCTTAATTACAACCTAGTATTTTTTTGCTATACCATTGTACTGTCTCCTTCTTTTGCTTCATCTTGGGGATTTTGATGATTGGGCTGAAGTTCTTGCTTTTCTGAAGGAACAGTTTTCATGAAAGAAATTGTGTGTTACCGAAACACAAGCAACATACTTCCTAAAATAAGTTACTTTTTTATATTGATTCATCTCACTGTTGTGTGACTTGTCAATCTTAGCTGTCTCTTGAAGAAAGGAAGAGGTGTATTAAATACAGGCACATTTCAATATTTCACTTGTCAGCAACAGTGTGGAATTAAGTTAGAGATATTGTTTCCAATCTTAAAATAAAGGTATCAGCAAAGGGATGATGTAAAACTTCAGTTCAGTTGCTTTTGCTTCGGCTGAGTTGCTTGGTTTTTTAGGCATCATCGGAAAACTGATTTTAACTGTATCCCCATGGAGCCAAAATCAATTGGAGCTATACATGAGCTAAATGAGCAGAATTTGGCTTGGACATGTGGATTCACATTTCATAGTGGTTTTCCAATGGTGTTTTTTCCTTACTTTAGTCAAATTACTCCTGACTTACAACAGAGATATAAATTAACAGAAAATCAGGCCTACCCTAGTCATGAATATATTCCTTATGTAGGGATAGAGTTTCTGTTCAAGAAGTATGTCAGACCTCCTATATAGTTACTTCCCCTTTAGTCAGAATTGTGGAGTACTTATTTTTTAGATGGAAATCTTGCCTAGATTCTTGGCCATGCGAAAATGGTACACTCCCCTTTGGGCCAGGATCTCCTTGATCCCTGTCACTACTACACAAAGAGGATGAGTCGACCATCAGAGCTAAACTTGCCATTTCTTCAGTGACCTATTAATGATATCGTAAGCTTGAGGCTGTCCATAGTATCATCTCCCAAAGGACCTGGCTTTACTTATGTTCATGTGCAGTCATATTCTCATGCTTTTGGGACCGAGCAGCTCTTATTCCTCACAACTCTACTCTCTTGATATTATCCAGCTTTAACCTGCAGTCACTCCGATTCTCTCACTTGCCACTTACACTTTGCCAATATTTCTTAGTTTCTCTCGTTTCTTTTTTAAATAAGCAAGTCGTTTTACAGCCTATGAGTTATTGGTGGTATTTCACACCACCTCATCTCCTAAATACGTTTTGCTTAGCATGAGGCGCTGCCCGTCAATGATTTTTTTTAGTCATGCCTGTTAATAAAAATCATTCAGCGCACAGAGTGTTTATTTGATTTGATGGACTCCATCCTTCGAAGGGAGAAGAAAGTGTTACTACCGCAGGCAGAGTTTTTTTCAAATGTTTCCTCTCAGGTGGGGTTAGCAGGTTAACGCATTCGTGGGAACACAGCAAGGGCAGAAATAAACCGGCAGCTGCCATTGAGAAATTAGTATGTGACCCTCTATGAATTTTTGAGAATCCTGTTGTTTAATTTACATAAGTAGCTACTGGAAGATATGCCCCACTTCAAACTTGTGGGCTGCTTGGGACATCTTATTCATGCAGGATTCTCAGTTGTCCACAGCACCCTGCTGAACGGCTGAAAAGTCCAGGCCTACCTATACACACATACAACACAGAATAGATGTTGCCAGAATTTTCCTTCCCCATCTACCTTCCCTGCCCCTGCCGATGAGTGCAGGATTGGCTGCCCTTAATCCATAAAAGTTAAAGTGTCTGTGTGTCACATGAGCCTGGGCCTATGTCTTTGTTTATTAAAATTGATGGAGAGATGACGAGGGGAGAAGACGCCGTGTAGCATGTGTTGCAGTCCATAATTGAAAGCGTGTTAGAGCTAACATGGATTTATTTTTAGAGATAGGAAAGGTCCCTATTTTGCTTGTCATGTGAATTTTGTCAAACCCAGAAAAATCTTGACCCTGTTGAAGTCTGTGGGAGAACTCCTCTTCCTAGAATTAGGAATGTTTAGCCCCCAATTTATAAAATAAGAAATGATCATCATAATTGCCATTATCTGCCTGCATTTTGCATGTACTTGCCCCCAAAATACTTGAAACAGTAGGTTGTGGCTAATACAATACAGAGTGACACTTCACATGATCTTTTTCAACAAAACTCAAAATATGTGTAGCGAAACATGAATGATTTTTATTTTTTCTTTGCTGAACATTTTCTTGTATAGGTAATTGTTTCCCATTGCTGTGCTACTGTGACCTGATCTCTGAGATACGGTTTTACAATATAACGGAGAAGTAGAGTAAAAATTGTCTCTAGCATCACTGTACAGTGTGCCTGTCACCTCTCTTCCTTCCCTGTGAACATACGTGTGACTGTATTTCCTTATGGCAAAACGGTCCATTTACAGTTTTCAAGGGAACAGTCAAACTAAGGTAAAATAAAGCATGTGCCAAAGTTAAGACCTATGATTTTCCTTGCATTTATATAACTTGTTATACTACAAAGAAGGTTGGTAAATTGAACGTCGTTCGTGAACCACTGAAATGAATAGACCTGCATCCATACAGGCCTGCTAGAAAATGGGCCTTGATTTCTTTTAACTGATTTTTTTTTTTTCTGAGTTAGGTATAAAATGCACTGCTAAAGCATTACCTTTCTTCCAGTCGGTGTGTTTGTTAAATAATGTATAAAGATCTGAAGTAAACTTGAAAATATAAAAAACCTTCTTTTGTCTCGTGATCTTTTGAAATTGCCATGAATCCTCATCATGAGTAATGTATTATTGCACACACATGATTACTGGTAACTTGAACTTAATTTGTATAATTTGAGTTGACTGATTCTACAGGGAGCTTTTTGTTTGCTTCCAGTGGGGGGTGGAGAACAGTCAATTCACACAACACAACCTACTAGAAACTTTAGGACCATTTTATTACTGAATGTTTAGCTAATACAGAACAAGTCACAATGAAGCATGGAATTTAAGATATGATTTCCAGTGCACCCTAATTGGATTAGAGGGATTGTATTAAAGATAGGTTGACTATGAAATGTTTAGAGGATTATTTAGCAATGCTTTTTCCCTTATGCCATCTTCACTAATCCTCTTGATCAGTAGCAGCTTTAGAAAAAAATTTCCAGTCAAGAGGCAGGAGCAAAATCGCCATTCTGGTCTCTCACAAGAGTGTCTCAGTTTGCAGTACAGGGGGTAGTGGGAATTCCCTACCCTCATATTTGTTGATGACTTTAAAGGTTTCTTTAAGTATCTGTGGATTGCTTGCTGTTGCTATTATTGGGAGATCAAATTGAGGCCTTTGCTTTATAAAGATAATTTATTTCCTGTAGATGTGCACAAGTTCCACTTTGAACTTTCAAAAGAACACCCAACTTTACAGTGTTGAGACAACCAGTGATGGGTTAATGTCAACCAAATGCATTTTTATCATGGAACTTGAGCTGAGAGGATACGACACAATCCAACTAACGTAGCATAGCGCTATTTATTATTCATACACTATTGTAACTTAGCTTACCATATGAGTAATCTTTTAAAACCTGCCAAAAGAACCAGTGTTAATTGCTTACACTAGAATGTATTTGCTGTTGGAAATGTCAGACCATAATTATATTCCATTTCCCTGTCTGACAAGTAATATACTAAAAGAAAATTGGTCTTGGTTTTTTGGTTTGTTTTTTCCCCCAGTGAGTAAAATTATTTGGCATACCCTTCAAGTAGTATACAAGATGGCATGTTGTCTGAACAACAAGAACTAATCAGTGATAAAGTACTTTGTATGTTATTAATAAACGGATGGGAAAAGAGTACTAAATGTGGGTAACAAACAAAATAGACAGCATAAGGTTATGTACATTGTTAGGAATTTATATCACATGGAACAAGTTGATTTAACATACAATCCAATCCATACAGTAGAGGGCTAGAGCTGAGCCCAGTCCCCAACGTTGTATAGGAATCTAACTTCCGTTGAAATAATAAATCCCATTTATTATTGCAATTAAGTGCCTAAGTACCTTTTGAGGATCTAGTTTTAAGTTTTTGCTTCCATAAGCAATGGGAATTTTGCCTGGGTAAGTGCTGCAAGATTAAGCAGAAAGAGTGGCAGTGAAAGTAATGTAATGGCCCTTCTTAAGACAGCTGAACTGGGTACTGGGACAAAGTCAAAAGCAGAACTCCCACCCAATGGACTAGAAGTAACACAACTAATTGGTAGCTATAGAAGAGACTTCTCTTCCTATGTGGTAGACCTGCAAAAAGAACAGGTCAAAAATTCCTTCTGCCTTTGTGGGAATTAGAATCGTCTCTAATAAGAAATCAAAAATATTGGAAACAAGGTATCTACAGAAGTGTAATGGGTAAGCGTTAATCTTCTTTTGTAGGTAATATATTTTTTCAGTTACTCGAGGACACGGACACCAATATTGGAGTCTAGCATATGCCAGCATCTTTTGGGATAAGAATAGATGTTCAAAAATAGTTATTTAAATGTGTCTGTGTTTGAGAAGAAAAGAAATAGTACACTCTGCATGCAGCAAGCCAAAATGTATTTGTTTATTTAATTTTAAAAAATCTTTCAAACCAGAGCCCATGGCAGTATGCATATTCAGAGGAATTTGATGATGTCTCAAGCATATCAGTTAAATTCATTGTAAGAATTAAGGGTACAGGAGAGCTACACCAACTTTGCTTGTGTGCACACTAGTGCTCTCTTTCTCTCATTTTTATTTTCATTATAGCTTAGTACTCTTTGTTTTTAGAAACTGTAATTGGCCCCGCTCCTTCTTTTTTCCCAGCAGCATGCCTACTGCTCTACAGGATATAGAATAATGACAATGAGTCTCCTTAGACTTTATGGATTCCCAGCAGAAAGATTAACACTGAGTTGTAAGACCAAGTCCCCATATAAATATGGAGCTATTGATACCAGTGAAGCTCCACTCACCTACGGCAACTAAGGGTCTGGCCTATAGTGAATGACTATTCACTAACAGACATGAGGGAGAAAAAGTAAGACTTTAGAGGGACTTAAAAGCAGAGAGACTGGTAAAAAAGGGGTGGGAGGACATTGATTGCACAGGTAAGAAACTACTTAATTTTGTCTACATATTTTTTTTTTACTGAGGAACCTTAGTAGAACACATTTTTCCTGGGAGGTGATGTAAAAGAGACAGTATTTTAACAAGGTAATTGCTTGTTTTTCCACTCCTTGTTGGTTATGCATGCTGTGAGCATGACAGTAAGAGATGGAGTGAAGGTTATGGATGTATCCAGCACTAAACACACTGACATAGAACAAAACAAGAGTTGGAATCAATAAAGATTATTTTCCGACACTAATTTGAGGCTTGAGGCTTGATAAATCTCTGTTTGTAACATGTCTGGAGTTTGTTATATTGACATTGTTGCCTTCCTTTTTAATGTGTTAGTTCTGATGCTATACAGCAACTAGTTGGCTTCCAATAGTTTCATTTACTTGAAGGATTAAACTTGCACGTGCATTTAAGATGTAGGAGAGAAGAGAACATCTGAAACAGAATTGCTGTTCTTCCACAGATGTTTCTATTGCCACATAAGACATCAAAGCAATTGTAGAGGTTAGAAAAATGGAATGCATTTATTCAAGGTAGAACTGAGCTGTTTCTGAAAGTCTTATTTGGTTGTACCTTGAGAAGTCTACATTGGTATCAAAGCTATATGGGCATTTCTCAGAAAGGGCATATCATACCTCAGGGAGGCAGAGAGAGACCATACCAGTGCTTCTTGAGACAGAGCCTACATCCCTGACATGCTAAGTAGAATCATAGAAAATTATGGAAGGGACCTCAGGAGGTCATCTAGTCCAACCCCTGCCCAAAGCAGGACCATCCCAACTAGATCATCCTAACCAAAGCTTTGTCTACCCAGGTCTTAAAAACCTCCAAGGTTGGAGATTCCACCCCCTCTCTGGGTAGGGTGTTCTGGATTGCTGCTGCCCAGCCAGTCAGCCCCCAGCCTGTACCAGTTCATGGGATTGTGCTGTCCTAAATGCAGGACTTTGCACTTGTCCTTGTTGAAGCTCATTAGATTTCTTTTGGCGCAATCTTCCAACTTGTCTATGTCACTCTGAATGCTAGCTTCCACTATATCTACTACTCCCTCCAGCTTGGTGTCATCTGCAAACTTGCTGAGGGGGCACTCTATGCCATCTTCCAGGTCGTTGATGAAGATATTGAACAAAACTGGCCCCAGGACCGACCCCTGGAGCACTCCACTTTATACCAGCTGCCAACTAGATATTGAGCCACTCTGAGCCTGATGCTCCAGCCAGTTTTCTATCCACCTGACGATCAGTTCATCCAGCCCATACTTCCTTAGCTTGCCTGCGAGAGTGTTGTGGAAGACTGTATCAAAAGCAGTAGCGATGTGTAAGAGGTGTGCAGGGGTGCGCATGCACCCACTGAGAGCTGTGGCATGTGACAGCCAGTGTTCCCTGTGTAGGTGACAGGTGGAAGGGACATGCCCAAGTCTCTAGTGCTCCAGATAGCAGTTCCTTTATCATTTCGCATCATCTCCCAGGTGCCTGCTCAAACAAGACTTCATTAACAGGGTCTAGGGCCCTAGAGCCTAAACACATATCTCAAATTTCTCAGATGGAAGTGGAGTTTATACAGCATTTTAATTTCCATCAGTAACTTTATTTTCAAGGTATTTACCTCTTCTTCTGAAAACTCTTGTATTAGTTGTGAATGTCAGTAGAGGCACCTTTTGCAACAGTGTCAGGTAGCTAAGGTATCTTACCTATTACCAGATCTCAGCCCAAACCATAGTAGCTGACTTTTCTCACTTTCTTTCTTCCTTTCCCTAGTGGCTAATGACATAATGAGCTTTCTTTTGGGCGACCCCCTGACCCAGGGATTAGGAACGTTTTGTCATCAGGGGCTGGAGCTTTCAACCCAATCCCCTGCTGCAGGCCTACAAATCCTTGCCTCCCAGGAAGCTCTAGCTACCTATTTACCATTGTTGGAGATGCCCAGCCTCCCAGCACTGAGGGAAAGCACAGGCATGAGAGAGCAGCAGGGAGGGCTGCAAAGATGAAGGGCAGCTTGGCACAGCTGTGTGCGGAGCATTCCTCTGTGCCATGCCTGACCTTTTTGGGCCAGATCCAGGCCATGGGCTGTAGATTGCCAACCTTTACCCTAGCCATATTGATGTCAGTTGTTGACCTTCGGTATGTTTGGTAGGGGTGTGCGAAGTGGGCCCTATTTGATTCAGATTCAGCCCAAATCAGGGACAGAGATTCGATTCGTTGATTCAGATCACTGTCTCTGATTCTATTAGGCCGAATCTGAATCTGAAGATTCAGTGCTGATTCATAGAATCAGTGATTTGGACATAGACACAGCTTAAAATGTTTTTTCTACATACCTCGAGGTACCAATGCGGCTCATGAACACTGCGATGCTGGGGCAGATGGAGCATCCCACAGGAGTGCCGGGGACCCTCCATATGGTCGGCAGCAAACCTGGAAGTGGACCAGAAGTATTTCTGGCCGACTTCAGGTCCACTGGGGAATGCACTGGGGTCAATCAGCCGTGGCACCCTGGGTGCTCCCCCAGACGCAGGAGGCACCAGTCATCAAGCTGGAGGGGCGTGGGGGGGGCCCCAGCATGCTCCCCTGCAGACCTGGAAGTGGACTGGAAGTGCTTCTGGTCCAGTTCTGGGTCTGCTGCCAAGTGCGCTGGGGAGCCCCCCATGCTTCTGTGGGACACTGCACGCGCCCCAGCATCACAGCATTCACGAGCTGTGCCGGTACCTTGAGGTACGTAGAAAAAACATTTAAAGTTGTGTCTGTGTCCAGATCACTGAATCGATTCGCAAGGTGCCAGTTCAGTTCAGAAAGGTTAAAGGGTCCTCTGATTCAGTTCGGATTTGGAGATTTAGCCACTGAATCAGGCCAAATCTCCGCTGAATAGAATCAGGGACCAAAGCTTCACACAGCCCTAATGTTTGGGACTAACTATAGACAAAGTGCTGTGCAGGTGTGACTCAGCTGGTATTGTAGTCAGTGGGCATTGACTGATCAGCATATTCCAGGATCAGGCTGTAAGAGGAAAACATTTTTTCCTCTATGTTGAGTTAAATTGTGGGTATGTCTGTGCTGCACAATTACAACAGTAGGTGCTAGGCCCCATCCAAAGTAGTGTGACTGCTTTGGTATGGGGCTGGGCAGGTACCAGCTGAAGAGCTTATTAGCACACAACAACACCACAATAAGGCAGCTCCTTGCAATTTGGGAGCTAGTACTCATGGAGCAAGCAGTGCGTCATGTCTTCATAACTGAATGGAATAGGAATATCCTTAACTGCATACTTGCGTTGCTACCTTGGAAGTCCAGGTAACTAGGTAAACTGCTCTACTATCTATCTCTCTGTCTACATTTTTAGAATTAACAAAATTACAGATGTCCACTTTAGAGCAAGGTAAGAGAAGAGAAGTTTGGGGTTACAAGGCTGAGTGTGTGCAGTAGTTTAAAGTGATGGGATGAGATTTGAACAGGAAGGGTGTTGCCTTCCAAATATTCAGTGTTAGAACACAGGACTAAGATAGGAGTTTAATTAAACAGTATTCGTCCACAAGGATTCCCCTCTGGCACTTTGTGTCCATTGCTTGATCTGCTTTATATAATCTCTCTGGAGTCCAGTAATGTGACTGGATAGTGTTAAAATAGATGGCTAATCATTTTAAAATCATTTGGTATTCATTGTAGTAATGTTGATTGCAATGCACTAATTGGCTGTTAATTGGTACAATAGGTATTATTAATAGGCAGTTCATTCCAATTCAGCATTAATTAATGTACTGTTACTTTCAACTGTTACTCATTTATTCATGAGTCGGTATAAAGGGGTGGAGGGGAATGCTTGAATAACATGCTCCAGCAAAACAAGCAAATAATTGAGATTCATCTCCTAGGAATGGTACAATTTTCATAATTGGAATTGTCAGAAAAGCAAGTTCATTATTAAGATTATTGGCCTGGTTAGATATTTATCATAGTAAATTAGTTTTAGTATCTGTGTCTATCTGTATGTGCAGCATACCAGTGTCCTGATAATTAGCCAGTGATTTGTAAAACACGAAAATGTTTTCAATAATTACTTGAGGTTAGACTATAAGACTCCAAATAAGAAGGTTGTTTTGGGGGTTTTTTGTTTTGGTTTTTTTTTTTTGGTTTTTTTTTTTGCAAAACTCTACAACCTGCTCCCTTGCCAAATGCTACATGGTCTCATGCACATTGTAATTAAACTATAAATAGAAGCACATCAGCATAGTCTGCATATGTATGTGCAGTCATAATATAGGATCTCAGGGCCCCTGAAGAGACCTTATTAGGTCATCTAGTCCAGTGTGCTCTTCCACCTCTGCTCAAGGCAGGATAATCCTCAGTTAAACCATCCCAGCCAAGTGTCTGTCCAACCTGTTCTTGAAAATTTCCAGGGATGCAGATTCCACAACTTCCCTGGGTAGCCCCTTCCAAAGCTTGACCACCTTCATGGTCAAAGTCCTTCCTAATCTCCAACCTAAATTTCTTCTTTTGCAGCGCAAGTCCAATGTTCTTAGTCCTGTCTCCTGTGACCACAGAATAGTCTATCTCCATCCTCTCTATAATCTGCATATTTGAAGTCTGCTGTCAGATCCCTCACTCAGTCTTCTCTTCTCCAAACTAAATAACCTGAGCCTTTCCTCCCAAGTCATGCTTCCCAGGCCTCTAACCATTTTTATATACAGGCATACCTCATTTTATTGCGCTTCACTTTATTGCGCTTCACAGATATTGCGTTTTTTACAAATTGAAGGTTTGTGGCAACCCTGAATCTAGCAAGTCTATCGGTGCCATTCTTCCAACAGCATTTGCTCACTTCGCATTTTTTAGCTATAAAGTATTTTTTAATTAAGGTATGTACATTGGTTTTTTAGACATAATGCTATTGCACACTTAAAAGACTACAGTATAGTGTAAACATAACTTTTATATGCACTGGGAAACCAAAAAATTCATGTGACTCACTTTATTGCGATATTCGCTTTATTGCAGTGGTCTGGAACCGAATCCGCAATATCTCCGAGGTATGCCTGTATATAGTCATAGTGGGAGGTGGCCATATTTAAAGACATTCCCCGGGGCCGAGTGAATCTGGACTATTTCCACAATTTTCTCTTTTTAGTTCCAAAATAGAAAGTTGATTTTTTTTTCTGGAGATAAAGCCTGTTCCTTTTTGGAGATCTTATGTTTCCCCCCTTTTTCCCTTTTACTGATAGGACTGAAATCCTCTGAAATCTGGTTTACAGGGAACTGCTGCCAAATCCATAATTACGACAGTTTTATCTGGGGGCATTTTAATGTACTGGGAATTCAAGATTGCCTTTTAATTCATAAATTTACAGTAATAGGAACTTTTAAGTAATGTCATAAAGTAGATTTTCCAGCCAGAAGGCAGTGACTCTCACACCCGTGCTGCTGTAATTTTATCCCATCACCTGCTAAAGTGATTAAAGGAGACTCAAAAATTGCCAACATCAGCAGCACCTTTGTTCCATGTCAGGGCTTCTGCTCAGCATGGAGGAGTGTTCCCTAGATCTGTCTCTTTAATGTTAAATTGACTAGTCGTTGAGTGTCTTATAAATTATATCCTGCTACTCCCCACCTACCTGGCATTGATTTTTGCTTATGGGTTACTTGATCATATGAAGTTGCAGAAAATCATAAATTGCTTTTTTGTTATTCATGGAAAGGGCTGAGAATAAAGTATATCAGAGCAGAGTTATTTAGGTAATAATTTACTGCAAAAATGGAATTTCCACTTCTGGATAACAGTAGAATTTCTGAAACTTTTTTCCCCAGCTGCTCACGACAACACAAAGATGAAAAGTAGAGGTGGCAACTGTTTTAAGGCAGAAACTGCTGAGAGTAATCAGTGAAATTGCCCTTGCAAAAAAAAAAAAAAAACAACCAACAAAAAAAGAAGCGTCCCTCTCAAATCCACTTGCCTGTTAGAAACCTGAGATCTCAGGGGTTTTCCGGCCTTGCTGATTTCTCAGAATGAAACCAGGCACAATAAAAAACAAACAAACCACATGCCAGCATTTATATTTGGGAACCAGACTTGTCTCCCAGGGGGTCCAGTTTGACCCCTAGCTGAGCCGTCAGGTTGAGGGATTGATTCTCTAAGTGCTGAGTGCCCTGAAGACTTGTCTTCTCAAGAGTCATTTAGCAGGACTAAGATGAGCACCAGAATGAGCACAATATGATCGGAAGCCACTGGCGGAGGATGTTGACATCTAATAACAGTGTTAAAGCAGTACCTGGCACCATAATTCCCCTGTCCCCTGGGAGTCGTGCAGACAGCTAACGTGGCTCCAGAGTAAGTGATCTTGGCTGGGCCACAACGATTCCCTGGATTCCCGTTCTCAGGAGTCTTGTCAGGTTTTGCCATGTGCACGTGCACATGCACGTGTGCAGTCTTACTTAGAACGTCGGTGAAACGTGCTTAAAATGTTGATTCCAATGGATACTTCCACCTGCTTGTAGCTGTCAGTTCCTGGCAGCTGGGCAAAGTCCTGTTCCCTAACATGCTTTCCCTGTTTTTCCACTTTCACCGTGACTGGAAGTTGGGTGAGCCAGATCTCTGGTGCAGCCTCTCAGCTCTTCTTCTGAGCTGGTGCCCCTGCTGCCATCAGGGAGCGAGTTGATCCAAATCAAGCCAGAAACTAAATGAAGGATGTGGGTTTTTTTTTCCCCTCCTCCTTCCACTTATTCAGTGTCATATTTAGTTCAGCTCCATAATCAGTGTGCATGCAGCCTATTGCAAATGGGGCCACCTTGGCTCTCTTGCCTTGGACAGGAAAGAAGCCAGGCAGGTTCAGTGGGATCAGAGAAAATGGATGCTTGGAAGAAGTGATCAGCACTGCCATGGACACTAAGTCACCAAATGGAACCATTTCTAATGGCTGGTGCCACGTCCTCAGCTGAACTCTCAAATTAAACAACTGAAGCATTACTTCAATATAGGCCAAAAATGAACTTTTGTACATATGAAACAATAAATGCTTCTGTAGGGCAACAACTCCTATTAAGGCCCAGGGTAACACAGTATGTTTCATGCCATTGGGATCAGATTAAACATCAGCTGAATGTATTGGTCTATTTCCTATCTACTAAGGTAGGTCTCCCGACAACAATTGTTTTCAAACAAGTACGGCTATGACTATAGGCGCTTTCTCTAGCAAGCCCAATGCTGGAGTATAAGTTACACTCATGTCCCAGTACCTTCAAGGAATATATTACTTTTGTTCCTGTTATCACCCAAGTCCAGTCCTCAGGAGTGCCAGTGATTACATGGCTGTGTGGCTATTGGTACACAAATATATCACATTCTACATGGTAGCCATACTATGATTTTACCAACCATTTTTTTACCATTTTTGTCATATTTTGTACCAAAGTGTATATAGAAAGTATAATGTTCATTGTATGTAATATTCCATATTTAAAGAATCATCCTGCCTTCCATGCTAGATAGATAATGCTTTGATAATCCTATTGGAAAGGATCCTTCGAAACGATGGCCGTAGGGGTATGTCCCCACAAGTGGGAACATGCATTTCCCAGGGGACAAACATTAGCGGCACATATATGTGCTGCTGTTTGTGCCCAGGCAGGCCCCTGCTTATGTCTCTGGTGTGTGGCAAATTCCCCCAGGGAAATAGCCCCAGCAACCTTAACTAGGGGCCTCCTAGCACTGCAGTGGTGGCAATCCAGGTGTTCAGAGCCTGGTCAGCAGCCAGAGTATGGCTCTAGCCAGCCAGGTTCCCTTTCTGGCTGCTCGTGCTGCTGCCATGCCTGCTTTTTTTGGTGGCAGTTTTTTTTTAGGATCAAAAAAAACCCAAACCCCACCTCATGGTAAAATAGTAGCATAGTGAATGCATGCATGCATGCGCTCATGGGGATGTACCATAGAAGGTTATCCAAGCTGGCCCACCCGGTAGGAAAGCAGATTATCCAAAATAGGGATGAAAATTATTATCCCAAGGCTTGGAATTGTTTTGTTAGGGAGATTTTCTCAGGATTTGCACTATAAGTAACTGTGATTTTTCTTCCAGCTATGGTTAACACAGTCTGTATTTTAGGAATTATCTTGGCTGTGGAAGTTGTCCTAACTGGAGAACACTACAGGAGACACAGGGCATTTCCCTGCAGTTAGTAACTGATAAATCTGGTTGTGTTGCCAAAGTGCAAGCAGCCTGAAGTACTCATTGTAATGGATCTTGAGAGCTTATTCCTGAAAAAGGAAATGTTCAGATAAGCTCTGATAACTTTTCATACCAGAAAAACCTCATAATTCTGTCACCTGTCACCAGAACACTCCAACACACTTCTCAGGGAGGGCTATTTCTCTGCCAACAGTATTTACCTTCATCCATTTGTTTCCTTGAACTGTTCAAACAGTGCATTTTTTAATGATGAAATGCACTTAAAACAACACCACTCATCTCCCTTGGAAAAAAAATAGTTTTGTTCTACTCCATCTAAACGTCTACAAGCAAATTCCAGCCTTGGAAAATTTCAGCCCTCTGGATTAATCTAGTGTAAGCTATAAGCAATTGGAAATGTGGGGGTTATTGGAAAGCTAACTCTACAACCATTGTTTACACTGAGTAGCATTGAAGGAGTCCCATTGTAGTCAACAGGAATATTCACATGAGATTCAGTAAGGGTTGCAGATTTCTCTCCCTTTGGTATAGTTATAGCCAGCAGTCCAGCTATAATAGCTGGATTTCTAATTTCATTTACTGGTGTAATAACTGTAAATAGCCTGCAGATCTACACAGCAGTAATTCTTAACTTCCTCTATCAATTGATCTGTGGTATCGATACCCACAGTCTGGCTGAGTACAGAATTAGGCAGTGGCAGCAAATATATTTACACGGACACACTGTACTGAATACATATAAAATGCCAATGCACGCATATAAATTGAGTGTTTGATTTACAAAATTGGTTCCCCAAAATAGTCTGGATTATAAAAGAACAACAGATTGTTCTCCATCATTACCGAAGACTGAATTATCATTAATTAGGACCTGAGGTAAAAGATTAGAAGAAAAGGAGATGAGTTATAATGTGCTGCACACAAGAAATTATAGCCCTGTTTTCTTGGCACATGTTAGAGCTGCTGTAGTTAATAGTCAAACTTTCTATTAGAAGTACGCGTTTTTCTGGGGTTTATAAAGGCCATTTGAAATTTCAGCAGGGTTGATGTTTTGTGTGAAGCCTGCAAAACCTTGTATTCTCCTAAAAGTAAGTGTTGTAGATGGAGCCCGTGGTCTGAAATAAATCAGATGAAATTCAATAAGGACAAGTACAAAGCACTGCACTTAAAATGGAAAAATTAAGTGCACAAATAAAAAGTGGGGAATGACTGACTGGCTAGCCAGCAGTACTGAAGAAAAAGGCCTGGGGGTTTATAGTGAATCACAAAATGAATATGATTCAACTGTGCACTACTGTTGCAAAAAGTCAGTGGTACGTGAGGATATATTAGCAAGAGTGTCACATGCATGTCATGAGAAATGATTCTACCACCGTGAAGCAATGGTGAAGCCTAATCTAGAGTACTGTGTCTTGTTTTGGACACCACCATTTGAGAAAGATGTGGATCATTTGGAAAGAGTCCAGAGAGCAATAGAAATTATTAGACATCTAGAAACCATGGCACTTGAGGAAAGATTGGAAATGGGACCATTTAGCTTGGAAAAGAGAAGACTGAAGATAAGTCTTCAAATACATAAAGGGTTGTTAAAGAAAAGATAGTGATACACTATGTTCTGTGTTCACAGGGGAATGGATAAGAAAAATGGTCTTAAATTGCAGCAAGGGAAATTTAGGTTGGATATTTGAAATAAATGTCTAACTGTGAGGCTGGTTAGGTACTGAAACAGATTAATTAAAGAGGGGGTCAGATCTCTCTGACTGGATGTTTTTAAGAGCAAGTTAGGCAAATGCTTGGCTGAGATAATTTATATAGGGCATGATTCTGCCTTGAGTGGGGGGGACTTGAACCAACCAGGAGTTAGTCATGTTAGTCTAAAATCAAGTAGAAGAGAGGGTAGATCTGTACCTTATAGACTAACAAGCTTTTGTGGGCTGAGATAAGTTTGTGCTAGGTCCATCTACTTTGGTTAGTCTGTAAGGTGCAAATCTACCCTGTCTTGTACTAGATTTTAGGCTAACAGACCTAACAACATCTTACAGTTAGCAACTTCATTGTAAAAAGTTGTGTTGTGTTAGGGACTTGGTTTAAGTACAAAGTATAGCTTTTTGTTTTAAGTATCAAATGCTAAGGAAATGTATTTTGCTACAGCAGCTAGTGGGGGGAGTGAGGATGGTTTTAAATAAGAGTGATTGGCAATAACACTTCTGGTAAAATCTTTGCCCTGCTGAATCCGTGTGGAAATGCCCCTGGAGAGAAGGGCCAGTAGGAACTTTGTGCTCAGCATGGTGTGAAAGCCTTCAAAAGCAAGAGCCACTGCTTTGAGCATCAAAAGAACTGGGGCCTTGACTGAGTTAGTGCTCCCACCTCGCTTTCCAGGAGTGCTGCAGTTTCATGGACAAGACACACCCAGAACCTCTGAGACTGCAGCGTTGCCCCCGCTGCACATCTTGTTGCTCTTGATGCTTCTGACCCATGCCTGGTAACATTTACACTGCGGGATCCACTGTTACTGCATATAGTAGTAGTAGGCACCTGCCTGTCTCGTGAGACAATAGAATTGCATCGAGTGAGATATATGTAACACTGTGCAATAGAGGAAATGGCAGGAACCTCTGAAGTGCATGCACTGCACAGACAGTATGGACATAAACCAGGAGAAGATAGCAGAAGACTAACACAAAGCTTGTTTTGCTCATAGTCCTTTCTTCTAGCTGTGAGTCAGTAGATCATTAACTGAAAGGCTGTTTGAAGCAACCAGTTGAGACACAAAAGAAGATGGAAAATCTTTTGTGTCAGCCTTGCCCAGTGTACTCAGACGTGAAGAGGGAGAAGATCATAGAATCATAGAAGTCAGGTCGGAGGGACCTTGTAGATCTTCAAGTCCAACCCCCCGCCTGGGCAGGAGAAAAACTGGGCTCAAATTACTCCAGCCAGGTAGGCATCAAGCCTCCTCTTAAAGACCCCCAGGGTAGGAGCCAGCACCACTTCCCTTGGAAGTTGGTTCCAGATCCTAGCCGCCCTGACCGTGAAGTAGTTCTTACGGATGTCTAATCTAAACCTCCTCTCCAACAACTCATAGCCGTTATTCCTTGTTATGCCAGGGGCACTAGGGGAAACAAGGTCTCCCCCAAACCCTTCTGGTCCCCCCTAGTGAGTTTATAGACAGTTACCATGTCCCCCCTCAGCCTTCCCTTGTGAAGGCTGAACAGGTTCAGGTCCCGCAGTCTCTCATTGTAGGGTCTGCCCTGTTGTCCCCGGATCATTTGGGTGGCCCTCCCCTGGACCCTCTCCACGTTGTCCACATCCCTCCCGAAGTGCGGTGCCCAGAACTGGACGCAGTACTCCAGCTGTGGCCTGACCAGTGCTGCATAGAGGGGGAGGATCACCTCCTTGGCCCTGCTTGAGATGCATCTGTGGATGCATGACAAGGTCTGGCTAGCCTTGCCAACCGTGACCTCGCATTGTCGGCCCATGTTCATCTTGGAGTCAATAATGACTCCAGGATCCCTTCCTGCCTCCGTGCTCTCAAGAAGGGAGTTTCCCATCTTATAAGCTGGCAAGCAGAAAAATGAAAAGTGCCGATGGCTTGTAGGGATAGTAGGGAATGGAAGCACAGTAAATGGCACGAAGTTACTGCATCCCAGGTGAAGGAGGCCATTGAACTGCAAGATCAATAATAGAGCTGAGAAAAAGGGGAAGATATGGTCAGGACAGAAAGGAAAGCTGATGCTGACAACTGCTTTTAGTTCAACTGAAGCATGGAGGCCAGGAGCCTTGATATCCTCTGTAATGTCTAATAAATGTGCCATACAATATGCAGTTATAGAATCATAGTGTTGAAGGACCTAAAAAATGTGAGTGCCGCTTTAAAATCCTTTCAGATTTTTATTGCTGCCGTATGGTGCGCAGGTAACTGAAAAGCAGCCGATGTTTCTCTTGCATCCTAACGCTGAAAAGGGGCCACGCTTCTACGTGATAGGCAAAGTGATTCAGACAGAGACGGCATGTTATGCAAATTAACGTGATGTGCCTTCAGATGAAGGGTTTTATGTAAATACAGTAGTGATGAGGTAACAGGCCCATTTTAATACTGGTATCGTTTATACAGTGTTGCCATTTAACACCTAATCTGCAAGTCCTACTGACTGTATCTTTAGAGTTTTATAAACAGACAAAAATATTCAGTTGCATGTTTCCTGCCAATTTTATCTTATTTGCAAACCAAACCGGTTTTGTATCAGTGGGCAGACTGCTAAATAGAAGGTGCTAATCAACCACAGGCTAAAAATAGACAGATAATAGAATACAACAGAAGTAGCTGGTATTTTGACATATGGAAAAAAACATAACATACTTAGTCTTCTGATATTTAAGGCAGTCAACAGAAGGATTAGAATAAAGAAGGCATAATCATCTGCAGGTGGAAAATGGGACTATGAAATTTTGTACCTAAAGGTTAGGAGAAAAGAACAGAAGGGAGGGGAGGAATAAAAAAATACAAACAATTACATAGATTGAAAATAAGACATGAGAAGACTTCTTTGGGAGAAACCGGAAAAGAAGGATGTAAATTCATATTAATAGACTGGGGGATTTTGTATTTGATAAGTGCCAGAGAGCAAAGTGGGTTTTTAAAGAGTGGGGAGAGGGTTTGCTTGCTTGCTTGTTTTTAAGTCTCTAACATAGCTAATAAGCAAGCTTGAGGAGGAGGGGGAGAGGAAACCAAAGTTTCTGCTGTGTCTCTCCTATTCAGTACTTCAGTTAGTCTTTTAGGTTTGTCTTCCTCTATTATCATCAGACCAAAGTGCAACTTTTGTGTTGATGAAGTTCCTTTTAAATTAAGGTTGACACCTGTGCTCAGGATTTTGGTACTGGCCTTCTTTAATGGGTGTACTTTTAGACCTATGTATAATTGCACCCACATTTTTGTGCCTTCAGCAAATTGTGAACACTGATAGTACCAGGTGGACAGCCTCTCAGGAAGCCACTGAGGTTAGCCTGAAAACATGACCGTGCCGTAAAAGTGAAACAAGAGCCTGGGGATGTAGTGTACTTAAGCCAAAACATCATCCCCTTGTCTGGGAACATTTTGTGACAATCAGTGATGCAGTGCAGGTTATCTTTCCACCCTTCATCAATTCCCAATTATTTGGGTGGTGACCGGGACCCCCATCACGTCTCCTTCATACGAGGGCTAAGAGGTACTACTTTCTGTTGTAGAGAGGCTAAAGTGGTGCTGACAGAGGGGGGATTTCTCCAGCTGTGTTAGATGGTAAGAGTCACAACACTCCCTTTTCCTCCAGGTTGCTTCCCTGAAGTCCATCTTCAGTACTGGGTTGAGGGAAAACCTGATTGCCTTATGTTATTTGCCCTGGACACCTGCTTCTAATTTGCAACCATTTGTATATACCCCCTTACCTGCCTCCCTGGGCCCTGAAATTCTGTGGGAGAGGCCAGAAACAACTCTCCTACCCCAGGCAGTTAGGTGGTAAGGGAAAACATCCTTCCTAACTCCACATAAAAGACCATGGCTATCACTATTCATATCATAAAATCCATTTCTACACTAATCCTGCAGGTGTGGTGATGGCAGTAGTTGGTCTTCAGAGAGGGAGAGAAAGGACAACCAGAGCACAACTAGTTATGAATACCTCCCCACCCCTAGTGCCAAGAGTTGAGTTGGCTGCCCTGCACCAGTTCATTCGGCTCCTGGCTGGGGATGCCCTTTCACCCACTGCCATAACCAGAAGGAGTTAGAGGGCAGATCTTAAAATGAGCCATAACCCATGTTCCTTTTGGTAGTTACAAAAAGTCCCTGCCTGGCAGCTGTTCCAGTCTGGATTGTATAGAGTTGGTGTGCATGCTCTGAACATCAAGCACTTTCAAGTCTTTGGAGGAAAGATTCTGAGTAAATACAAAGTCTCTGTACTGTATTAGCATCATCATTCAAAATCAGTCAAAATGGCAGTTAGGGACCTAGAAAAGCTGGACATTTTTGTTTGTGGGGCCACAGCACTTCGAAGTCATGATAGTGCTTTGTCATAAAAGGCAAACTGTGCCAGACAAAAGGGGAAAGTTTGCATATGTACATTTTTATTGAAGCCTCCAAGTCTTCAATTCCTGACTACTCTTGCCAGAATTCTACTAGTAGTTCATAGAGCTTTCCTGACGAAAACAGGGGTGACAAGACTGCGAATTCTAGTGTAAAAAGGAGAGGGGAGGAAAAAAAATTGTGAAATTAAGAAACTTGTCAGGATCCTTTGCATTGAAAACAAGGTCAATGCAAGTGCCCCTCACCACTTGTTTTTAATTTTTGCACATCACCCTTTCAACTTTGTAAGTAAACCTGCCATTAGAGAAGACAGCATCACTCTGCACATGCCACAGTTATTTGAGATTTCAGATATTTTAGGGACATAATAAAGGCAAAACCTCATTTAGTGCAGACTCGCAGGAACTCTGCTGACATCCATGGAACAATGCTGATTTACACAAAATAAGGCTCTGACCCATTAGTTTAGGAGATCATCTTAACTTATTCGCACTTGTGCTCAACTTCGATTTCTAGGATCAGAGAATAAACAGTATTTCAGATATAACCAATACCCCTAGAGCTTTTCCCTCTTACCGCTGTGGGATTTTTTTCCCCCTAAGTACCCAGCAAAAGAGAAACGATATCCCAGCTGAGATGAATTCATGCCACTTGGCTGAAGTTAGCAGAGCTTCATTCAGTGCAATTAAGGGTCAGAAAGTTTGAGTTCTTCTCCATGGTATTCTTCGTCCTGGTCTGGGTTGAGGCACCTCAGCGGGGCAGTATGGGGGAGCTTGTGCTGCTGCTTGTGCTCTGTCATTGGGTAGCTAAAGAGTAGAATTCAGTCTCTGAGACACTCAGACTGGCACCTCTTATGAGTTCTCAGTTCCCATTACAAATGTTTAAAAGAAGTTGTAAAAAAAAAAAGAAAAAGAAAGAGCTTACATTTAATACACACTGCTCTTCATATCCCCACTCTGCAGATATACTCAGAGATGTCCTTACTATGTTTTGTTTTCAAACAGGAAAAGTCAACAACAATGTACAATGGGATGAGGACTCCATAGAATACATGCCAGCCAACCCAGTCAGGATCGCATTTGTCTTGGTTGTTCATGGCAGAGCTTCCCGGCAGCTCCAACGCATGTTTAAGGCTATTTACCATAAAGACCATTTTTATTACATTCATGTTGACAAGGTAATATATCACTGGTTATAAATTGCCTGTCTTTCCATCTGTCAATCTACCCATCCTCGTCACCTTCTCCATCATCTCTCTTTATCTCTGCTGCATGCTGTAGTTTGTGCCGCGTTTTGTTTTTTTGACCTGTGATGTTTTGAGCCTGACTATTTTGTTATCATCCCTTCTGTGACTGCCTTCATTTTTTGTTGTGTGTCTGTGGTGTCGGTCCATGTGTGTCTGTGTCTCTGTTTTGTAGCAATAACTGATAAGCTGTGATAGGCTCTGATGTACATGTAAGGTGGCATCAGCGATCCTCAGACAGCATCACTGTGAGCTAGTAGATAAAGCACTGAAGCGGGAGACTTGGTTAAAGTTACTTTACCTCCCTGTATCTCACTTCCCATCTGTTAAATGGAGGTAAGGAAATAAGGAAAGCCTTCTGATGAAAAGCAATAGACAAGAGCTAGGTGGCATTAGTAAAACTTGTAATAAAAAAAGTAAAGAAAAAAGGACTCTTGACACTCTCAACGTAGCTTGCAGTGAATGAAGGGACAAGCTCATTAGCAAGGCTTGAGAGAAAGGTGCTAACAACTACTTCATTTAGCTGGGAATGCATTTGCTAGATCAGTTACTAAATCCCGGATCCCATTTAGAGTTACTTGTGTATTTAAAATAGTTTTACTTATCCTTACACTGACTTCAGTCTGCCTTCAGTTGGTTGGAACGGAGTTGATGTTCAGGAAGTTGAGCTGCTTAGTGAACATAAGGGAGGGACAGTTTGTCTTATAGACTGTTGAATGTGTTACTTTCTTCTCCTGTAAAGCGATCCAATTACTTATACCGACAAGTGCTCCAGTTTGCTAGCCAGTACCCGAATGTGAGAGTCACTTCTTGGCGAATGGCAACTATCTGGGGAGGAGCAAGTCTTCTGTCCACCTACCTACAGAGTATGAGGGATTTAATGGAGATGAATGACTGGCCATGGGATTTCTTCATTAACCTTAGTGCTGCCGACTACCCAATCAGGTATGGTGACTGCTTTTGAAATGTATATTTTTCCATTGCAGAGGAATTGGTTTTAAATGATACACAGGCCAAAGTTCCTGTAACTGTGATGGCGGAGCAGAGTAATGTTGAACTGGGGAAACCAGTTTCTTCCAGTCCACAACAAGAAGCTTCTTCTAGCGAGTTGTTTGCACTGTAATAATTCCCCATTTTGTAAGGAAAACATCCAGAATTGTCCTAGGGAGGCAAAAGCAGGTGAATCCACACTGTCTGCCCACTGAGGGCTTCCTGCAGCTAGGTAGATCAGATCCCTCTTGACCCCTCTCCTGAAGAAGCTGGGGCAACTGTGTTGAATTGTATCATTTCCAGAACAATGTCTGGAATGGCCCCAGAGTGGGATGAGTAATGTAGCAGTGAGTATTACAGCCCAGCGGGAAACCTCAGGCTTGACAGAACTCTGATGAACAGTTTTGCTACAGCTTGACTTCAAGTTTGGAGAAATA
Organism: Crocodylus porosus; assembly: GCF_001723895.1. Taxonomy (NCBI): domain Eukaryota; kingdom Metazoa; phylum Chordata; order Crocodylia; family Crocodylidae; genus Crocodylus; species Crocodylus porosus. Next base: position 3,320,266 of record NW_017728927.1, on the reverse strand, counting down.
TTGAAGATGCAAATATAGATTCCATGAAAGAAATGTTCTCAGACTTCTTTTTTGGTGTTTTTTTCTGCAGAGAATAATGATAGCAGAAGTGACAAATAAGTTGCTAGGAGTCAATTATATCTTCAGCACCAGCCGCTGCCTGAATAACTTTATTCAGATGGCATCAGGCATAGAACTTCACGCATCACCACATGACAGGGCTTGTGATTTTAAGTGAAACTATATTCTCTCTGGATTTACATAACTTTTGCCCTACAGCTGCATTCAGAGAGGTTTACTACATTGTGCAAAAGCAGATATGCCATAGAAAACCCAAATGTCCTTAAATGGTTATTTTTAGCCTGAAAAATTGTCAAGAGGAGGAAGAGAGGAAATTCTCCTTTCAACTTTTACTCCATTTTGTGTTGAGAAGAAATAAGAAAGGGGATGTGGCTTTCTTGGGAAATGCTTCAGATGAATAATTATGACATGATGTGCTCTAAATGATAATGGAACAATTGGAATTGAAATTGGATTGGAGATACTATCACAGCCTTTCATCACCAGCATTTATATCACGCTTTTCAGATTATAGGCCTGAAGTTTTTAGTCAATCAACAACTCTCACATATGTCAATAGAAGCTTTAATCTGGGGGGAAAAGACCCTGAAACTTGACTTCAGGATGTGGCCCTAAAGGCATTTCTTACCTCTGAAATTCAGGCATGTTAGGAGACATAAGTACCGTCCAAAAAGATTACTGGAAAGTGTATAAACTTTGGAGATGACATCATGGTCTGAATGCAGGAAGTTGAATTAGGGACTCCTGGTTTTTAATGTTGAATCGGATTTAGCCTCAGCCTTTGGTCTTAGGGAAGTCATTTAACAGTTTTCTCTCTCCCTCCTCAGCTGTAAATTGGAGATAATCATTTATTCTCTTCCCTTATTTGCTTGCATGTAAAGATTTATTGTCAATTCTTAGTAAAAAACCCCATTGGTACGGCAAAGAATACCGTGCTGATGCTAAGAGTTATTTAATGGAAGACATGGTATACCAAAGGGGAGGATCAATGGTGAGAATTGTGGGCCAAAGATGCTTAAGCAAGTTGTTGGTTTCTAGGAACTTGCAAAGAAATGGGTAAAGAGAATTTGAATACTGAAGGCAGAGTATAACTAACCGGATCTTTTGAGCATAACCAGGCTACCTATAGGATTGGAACCAAAGACTGTAAAATTTTCAGGTGCCCTTAATGCCCAGTAGGTGATTTTAAACCAAAAGGCCAGATTTGATGATAGTTTATAAGCATGACCATCTTTTTTTTCCCCATTATACACCAAAGAGACTGGGGTCAACTCTGTATTTATAGATGTGTAATAATGCAACATAGTGCCCTTTTTTTCAATAACAAAAGCCCTAAGTAGCTGCCATTTGACTGAAGAAATTACAACCCTTTTTTTTTCTTCATAGCAGTCACAGGTCTCTGAAATCACACTCCTCCTTTGCTGTACATTTCAAAACCACAAGCTGACACTGTGTTGTAGGACACTGGTGTAAAGATCATACTTCTGCTCTCTTGCAATGTACTCTCCTCTCAGAAGTGTATGCACAAATTTCTCTCATCTAAGTGGCTGCACTTCAAAAAAAACCCCAAAATCAAAAAACCCCACAACACTTTAATGCTGTTACTTCGATGACAGTGAGATATAGGTACAATTAAAAATATTTAAATACATAATGTTACTACTATCAGTCTCATAAAATGGTATCCCATAAAAATATATATGCAAGTCAAATTCATTTTCACAGCAGCGTTGCTATAAATTAATGTGCTTTGTGATGTTTAGGATGACATTCCCTTTCTGTGGATAACAGAAAGCTGAGTGTTACATCAGGAAACAGCAAGAATGGGGACTCATTTTCCCCCCTCTTACATTTTTCTGTGATTTGCCAGATAATGTGCAAAAAGCAGTTTACGCTTCTTATGCTGCTTAGACTTTAGCATAGGGTTTTTGTTAGGTTTCCCTGCATAAGAACATATGACTGTTGTAGATTAATAGTTTTTATCTAGAGTAGCTCCACATCAAGCTTTCGCTTACCATCTGCCATCCCATCTGTGACACTGAAGCCCCTACTTCTCTTCTGGTAGATACAGGCTAATACAACCTTGTGAGACGGAAAAACACGCTCCATGGAGCAGGGTCAGCACTTTTCTACACTTTCCTATGTACTAAAGCTCAAATCTATCTACAGGGTATTCTGGTATGTTCACAGGTTATATTTTGGTTGCGAATCATCTGGAAAGGGGTAACAAAAATGATGTAGTAGTCTTGGAGGTTGTGGTAGCTGTGATTGTCCAGGAAATGTGCAAGAGACCAGGATTTTTTTTTATTGTTTCTTTTTGTGAAATCTTTTATTACACCAACTGTATAATTGGGAGAGCTTCTGGACAAGCTTTTGGGGATCAAGTACCCATTCTTAGGAATTGTCCTTCCACTTGACCTGAGGAAGGGGACTTGATGACTAAAAGCTTGTCAAACAGCTTTCCCAACTATACAGATATCCAGTATAAGGTATCACAAAAATCCTCACCAAATACAACTGAGAAGCTTAAGAAGATGCCGTATCAATGTAGAATGTAAGGGGGATGTTCAAGGAATATTATGGACGTACATAAAATAGTGCCTGAGGTAGAGAAGGTGAGTCAAATGCTCCTATTAACCTTTTCTCAGACAGTGATGCTTATGTTGTACACAAATAGGTACAGTGCCTAGCATGATGGAGTCCATGATGTGTTCCTCGATGCTACTGCATACAAATAAACAATAATAAGTACAGCTCGGCACTAGGAGCATTCAATCAAATTGAAAAGCAGCATGCATTCCTTAGTTACTAGGTAATGGGCTCTTTGAGGCCTATGAGGAATTAAAATGGTAGGCTGTCCAGCTCTTGTCTGCACTGTCCAATGGCACATCTGGAATCCTAGTTAACAACCCTAAGACAAGTTTCAGGGATTACCTGACCTTAGCTTATTCCTGGAAGTGGTCCTTTCAGGTAAGGGTGCACAGGCGAGGGGAATCTGTTACTTCCTCTCATCCTGATAGTGATTTTGTGTGAGTAGAGAGGATGCGAGTCCTTATGGATATCAAGATGGCTCCTTTCACAAGCACTGCATTCGCTAAAAAGAAAAATAAGTCAACATCCATATTCCAATATCTACTGCTAGCATCTTAACATGACTTTCTCTTTTGACAGAATCCCATGGGAAAACTCTTGATGCCTTTAACCTCTTATTTTACATGGATACTTATTTCCATTATTTATTGTCTCTGACAGTGTCAGGCAGTCACCCTTATGTTTAGGGACTGAAATTTCACTCCCAACAAGATGAACTACAGTTGAGTACCTAATGGTGTTGAATGTTTAATGTACATTGCAGGAGTCTTTGGATAAAGTGACAGGTGAATTGTTATAACCAGTTAAGTTAAGAAGTTTAGTGAGATTATTTAACAGTGAATGCTGTGTCTGTGCTTATCTGGGCACAATGCTGGTGTAAAGCATAAAAGTCATGTAACAGATAAATATTAATAATTCACAGTAAAATATAGTCTTAACCACCAAAGGAATTAGCTAAATCTAATTGCTTGATCTTGGTCATGAAGAAAGGTCAACTAATTATTCCTAGAAGGTTTTAGAGTGGTTAGAAGAAAGAATTGCTTACTGGCAGTTGTCTGGAGTGCAGGTTTCACTATTTTAGATTGTGAGCAGTCAAGGCCCCCCAAAAAATCTTTAAAAAAATTAGGTGTGTATGCTGCTGGTTGCATTTGGAGCTAGTAGACTCTGTTAATAATAAAGAAACTAAGCATCAGTCTGTTCTTCAGTGTAGGAATATGTTGCTGTACCTTAAACATCAAAACCAGATCTCCATTTCTGTAGGTAATTAGGATATAGATAGATTCTGTTCTGGGATTTGGTTCAGTCTGGTGCAGTAATTTCTGGAGGGGGCAAAAGGATGGAACCTTGCTCTGAATATTCGACAATGGATGGTCTGCTTTATTGCTCTTTCATATACGGCTCTTGTTTCCATGTACAGTTCTGCTTACTTTCTTGTCAGTGGGTGAGGCCTGGCGTTATCAAGCAGTTCTGTTGAATAGAGAAATTTGAGAAGGTTGTTTAAATTACTAAGTATATTGGTATATAGCAAATTTCATCCAAGGGTCAAACAGCACTTATAATAAATCTTCACAACATACCTTAAACTAATGCCCCGCTATACTTTATGTAGTCTACGCAGTTAATTGGTTAATTGCACAATAAATTTAGACCAGTCACACATGCAAAATAAGACCAGCCCCACACGCAAAGTAATTATCACAGAATTAGCTGGTAAATTGTTCAATACATTTGGATGAGTTACACATGTAAAGTAATTATGACACCATAAATACGACTATCCAGTTATAAAAAGCCAACCAGATAGAAGGTTAGTGCTTGAAAATGTGTAACAACTCTCCAACTGGTTTCTATCCAGCTTTAATTTCAATGTGTGTCAGGCTTGATAAGTCTGCTTCACAAATCTGTAAACAAGCCCAGGAATTAAATGCTTCTCCCATGTACAAGTAAACAGTCATCATGTGTTCAAATTCCCAGTCCCTTGCTCGCTTCACTATACTAGACTCCCAGCTGATTGTTAACAGTTTTAATTACCCACAATAAAGCAGAAAGTGGTTTAAACTAGCTTCAGATCTTGCTGTGGTGGAGTAGCATAGCAGTATTTCTAACAAAGCTGTATTCACTCACCTGCCTCCAGGAAGTCTTTCACATCTAATCATTTATATGACTATGCTTTATATGCTTGGTGTACCAAGCCCCAGGAATGACTCTGTAGTACTCCCCTGGGGGATCAGAAAATGAAACTCAAAACAAAATGGCTTTGAGGAAAAGTCATTATTTAGAATCCTTCTCATCTGTGAACAACAAGATGAAGCAGCATGTTGGGAACTCTATACAAAACATACTGACCTATAAAAAAGGCCCCTGGCAAATGAGCAGAAATGTGTTTGTCAGGGTCAGAGATCAAGGTGGAAGGGAAGGGAGAGGCCTTCGGTTTTCAGTTTTGTTTTTGGCAGATGGAAATAATTATAACCTAAGGAAAGTCAGGATGAAATTTAGCCATTAGGGAAGCAGTGCATCATCCTTTTGAGTCATATTTCAGGTAACAGAACAGTCAAAGTGAATAATAGTTTCTTAATTTCCGCCATTGGGCCATATTCATGCCTTGCTGCACAGCAATGACCCTCCTCTCTTGTAAACTACATCTAAAATGATTTTTGCTCATGTATTAGGCCAACCTCAATATGCTTAGATTTCACCTGGGCCTTTTACAAACTGATAGGACCTTTCCAAATGAGTGAAAGTGAGTCGTAGGTTTTAAGCAAGCAAATTAAATCAATAAATAAACACAAGCTCTACATCTTGCTTTCCTGAAGGCTCTTAGGTCTTCAGGATGTTCTGAATGCAGCACTTAAAGCACAAAAAATAACAGGTCCTAGTTAAAAAGGAAATTAAAAAAACAAATCAGGCCTATCATAAGAGTGTGAATCCTTTTAATGTTTGAGGCCCCATTCTTTGGTCTAGAAACAAGAAATTCTGACACCAGTAGTTGCTTCTTATTGCTAATGAGTCATAGTTTTCACAGCAAGGAAAGTTGGAAAACTGGCTATAAATGACCTTTCATACTATGTGGAGAGAGACTTGAGAGGAATAGGACCAGTTTTGGGGTGTCTCCATTCTAAGGTCCATAGGGGATCTTGTAAGAGACTGATGAGCAGTCTGGAAAACCAGGCAAAGAGCTGGATGAAGTACCGCAAAGAAGGTGAGGTATGTGGCTGGGAAGGCAGAATATCACTGGGAACAGAACATAAGATCACGGGAAGTAGCCATGCAGGGTAATGAGGTAGGGATGACTAGAGGTCAGTGTGTGTAAGCTTCCCCAGTACCATTATACACCCATAGTGTACATTATATACCCATAGTGAAAGATCTTTCAGAACTGTTGCCTGCAAAGAGTGTTTGGAGTTTTGCTGTGCACTTTCATTACCCTGGTAGGAGATGGAGGAGGACATTAGACATTTTTTATTAAGAAATCTAAACTACTTGACTGAAGAGAGAAAATGAAATAAGCATGCTCTTGAAGGCCATTATTCCTGCAGTCAATAGATGTGAAGCTCTTATTCCAGTCCAGGCTCCTCTTGTCTGCAAGAGTCTGCTTAGAGCCTCCACTGAAGACCTGCAGTCTCCCACTATGCCTCATTATCTTTACCCAAGCAGTTATACTGGGGAACAGGATGCAAATAACCACTTATTTGCCAGTCACAGCTGTGCCCTTTGTGAATGGCCTAAAGTTGCTCACAGTGTTGAATGAGGAATACTAAGGAATACATGTATTATGTTTTAGCGGTCTGTAATCACTTGGGGATTGCAGAAGCTTTATATATCTGTAGTATTGAAGAACAACTTAATGGTGTAACTGAGGCATGAGTGCCATTGGATATTATTTCAGCACCATTTGGAAGCATTTACATCTCTTGCTTTTGAATCTCTGGCTCACAGCATTAGGGAAAGGGTTGTCAGTGGTAAGGGTACTAGCCTGGGACTCAAATGGCTAAGTTCAGTTCTGCACTCTACCACCAACTTCCTGAGTCACCTGATGGGGCATCAGCAATCAATTTAGCATGGGGGAAAGGAGGAGAGACTGTATTGCCCGTCAGCTGTCCCTGTGCCTTCTCTTATCACTGGGTAAAAATGTACACACAAGCAGTTGATGCAGAGCAGCTGACAAGCAGTAAAACCCAGCCTCTTTTTCTTGACCCTGTGGTAAATTAACTGTATGTCTGTTCTCTTCGTTTCTATATGCCTCGGTTTCTCATCTGTAAAATGTAAAGCTACCCTATCACACAGGGGACTTGCAAGGTGCTTTGTTACTATGGCAAGGGGTGGCGAGCCATATAACTATTTTCGATATACAATTAAATGTAATGTTCCCTTGTACAAGAGGAATAATCTCATTGGACAATACATAGCTTTCCTCCTCACCCTCTGTTACTTTCAGCCATTTTCCCCCTCTCTTTTCCTATCATGACTTAGCTCTTTCTGTTGCTATTGGTTCTGGTACACCCAACTCCATGCAAACACTTAAACCACTGCTAGAAACTAGGCCTAATATAAATGTATATTAATATAGCAGAGCTGCATTTGGCCTCCTGACTTGAACATTGCCTTCAAACGGGATGTTTCTCTAAGAATCGCACCCTGCCACTGGAGTAAGGGATCAAATGCAAGGCAATGATTTGGTTTCTTCAGAGCAGACTTTAGAACATCCTCCTTTAAATGACTAAGTAATAAGTAATCTCACTGAATCTGGATGGGAGTGCAGAGCTGGTAGTCAGTCCATTCCAGTACAACATCTGTTTAGATGCCAGTGTCTCAGGTTTTTTTAATCTCAGTATTGTAGCTGACATTGTCTGCAGTTTATTCGCTCAGACTGTCTTTATCAGGCAAGCCAGACGTCAGTCCATTTCTAATGCTTCACAGGAAAGCTATTTTTTATGTCCAAAAAGAACTATATCTCTGTATTTTTGTCTGAAATCTGCATTCTCTTATAATTTCAAATATGCTTCTTTCTTAAACCTCTGTGTAGCCTGCTTCCTTCTCCCCTTTCTGCCCTCCCCTTCCCTTCAACAACCAGGCACATTAGTTGTTGGTTTTTTTAAGATTCTCTACTGGGCCGATATCTCCTAATCTGCTGAGGCAAACAAAGAAGTATTTGACAGCTTGAAATTCTTATTTTCCCACATGCTATTCATAAGGGGTTGGGGAAAGCATTAAAATGATTGTGGCTTTACCAGTTTGTGTTTGCATCAGGTGTTGAAATAATAATTCTCCAACTTCATAAATTTTCAAAGGTGAAAGGTACATCCCTTCCAGATACAGCCAAGGTTTGATTTCCTTCTCTTTTTCTCTGTCTACATCCCTGGCTGTAAAGCAAAGCATGGCAACCTATGGTCTGTGAGCTGCATCCCACCCACAAAGCCATTGAATCTGGCCCAGGGAGCAGGGGTTTTAGCAGCCAGGGTCTTTGGCCACCCTGTGCCACACTGAATGACAGTGGGGTGCTTCACAGCAGTGGAGAGAAGCAGCAGTGGTTGGCTCCTAGTGCCAGGCCTCCTTTGACTGGAAAACATTGCAAACACCTACTCTAAGACATTCTTTTATCTTCCAAAGAGCCTGGCATCCACATCACCCTCTGACTTTGACTAGGGACAAACATTCAAAAAGCACAAGCCTGAATCGATTCACTTTTTGCAGATGCAACTTAAATTGAGTAACTTAAACTGATTAATAACTGGACAGACATTCTTTGTTAAACCAGGAGGTGCAGCCATATGTCTGCAGCCAGCTAGAGAACGCCTGTCAGCCACTGCCAAAGGGGACCGAAGAGAGACACCCTCCAAGGCTCTCGCCTCTCCCTGCTGGAGCAGGGGGGGCATGGCCAGGCAACAGCCTGAGCTAGCACAACACACGGGATGCCAGCCACCAGCTGGGGGGGAAGGGGGGAAGGAGGAGGGCAGCTGCTGCAAGACTGAGGTGTGGGGAAGGGGAAAAAGTCCTTTCTCGAAAGCAAGCATGTATTGAACACAGCAATGTGCAAAGCATACAGTAGGGAATTACCAAAAATCTTCTCCTAACCTAAGATGCAGCCCAGTAAAACACAGTATACATAACTTAGTCTAACTTAAAATGTAAACCAGAAAGATATGATTTAATGTTACTAATCCTTACACCCAGGCATTCTGAAAGGCTTTGTTTAGGTGTATAGCTCTTTGAATTCTTTGGTGAACCTGTCTGCAGCTTCCCTTAACTACATCTCCAGCATGTGTGATGGTTGTCAGGTCTTTGCCAACACTTCTCTCTTCTCAGTCTGGTCCTGCCGATCTTTGCTCTGGGCTCACAAGTGCAGGACTTGGATCTGCACACAGGGAACTAGCTAGCCTCTTCCCCACACCCTCCCCTCTTTCCTCCCCCATCCAGGAATTAATCCTCTCCCAAGCTGCAGAGGCTGCAGCCAAACCCCTACAGGTTTTGGGGGTGATAGGGGACAGAGGGAGGAATTAACTTTGCCCCTGCCTAGCTGTAGACAAGCCATAGAGGTGTGGATGGGGCTGGCAAACAGCAGCTGCAGTCCTCAGGGCTTGCCAGTGGAGAGGGGCAAGAGGTGATGGAGGGAGAAATTTGCCTCAGGCCATGGGTACGTCCAGGCGCTGGCTTGCCTGCTCCTGCTCTAGCTAGAAAGCAGAGCGGAGGGGCCAGCCCACCTCACTGGAGCAGAGAGCAGAGCTCCTCCTAGCCCAGAGAGCATGCCAGGATGCTGGAAGAGTCTGATTTGAACCAGCAAGGGATCTGGGACAGACATTGCATAAACTGGTTTGAGCCAAATCAGTTAAGTCTGATACTACATTCAACGCAGGTTTAAATCAAACCAGTTTTGGCCATTTTCAGACTGGTTTATGTGCCCTGAATGTCTGTTCTGTTACAGGTTTAAACCAGTTTATGTGTAGTGTCTGTCACTAGTCTTTGTGGGTGTTTGGTCCCTCTGGGAAACTAAGCCTCGGCACCAGAAGTTTGATGAACCCCAAGTCAGATGCCATCCGGAAATTTGGGTCTCTTTTATGGCACATACAGATAAAAGATTAATTGATAAAGCACACTGTGAAAATAGCAGCACCATGCAAAGCACTCATGTCCTTGGCAGTACATCCTCTTGTTGACTGCAGTGCTAAACATTCAACCCCTCATCTTCTTCCTCTGTAAATTTCTATGTCTGAGCCAATGTCTGAGACCACTTATAGGGCACATTTGGCAAATGAAGGCCCCAGATGCCAAGCTTTACAGTTTAATGGGCACTGCAGTATCTGAGTGCTAGGTTGGCATCCTGTGACTGGCTGGTTTCTCTCCCCTCTTTGAACTTGGCTCTCTTCCTGCTTATTGGGAGGGGTTCTCCACTGAAGTGCCAAAGGGTTGTTACCTGGATACTCTTTGCCTTTTGGATGTCATTAATTTTTTGACTTACTGAAGACTGAGGAAAAAATCAGTCTTATTAAAGAGTAATTTTTATTGTATATATAATTAACATATATAGATTA
>NW_017728927.1:3274842-3309988 GCF_001723895.1 Crocodylus porosus | reverse complement strand
GATGGGGGTGTGTGTATATATATATAAAAATAACACTTTTAGGCATTAGTAGTATTTTGGACCACTTGATAAAAGACTGTCCTATTTTATACAGTAACCCATGCCTCCAGACTAAGAGGAGTTTGGGTTATATAAGGGATAGGTTTATATGGGGAATACTGTAAGTTCACATGTTTCCTTCGTGCCTTTAGGGGGTGTTTATTAACCCCACACTTCACTTACGACTCATTGTCATAGGGAAATAACCCACAAATTAGGCTTTCTTAGTGGTGATTACATGTGTCCAAACTGGGCGCATCTACATGTGCATTAATGCACCATTGCTACTGTGCATTAAGTTTAGTACCTATAATATGAGGTACTACATAAATGCATAGTAGCTGGTGCTAATGTGCAGTAGTAACAGAGCATAGTGTTTTCGTGACACTTAATGCACAGTAGACTAATTCTACTGTGCATTAGCACAGGTTTTGCTATGACGTGCTAACGCTCTGTACAATTAGTGTACTGCACATTAAGTGGCTCATGTAGGTGAACCTACTTATTGTGGAATAGCTGTTGCTTTTCGAATTCCCATACCAGCATATTTTGCAATTGCTTCCCAGTATGTGTCCTTAGTATTAAAATCAGATTCTCCTCTCCTTTGCCTGCAGGTGACTTAAAGAGATTTCTCGGGGTGTAACTGGGAATGGGACTTGATTATCACTGTTTGCACTCACTTGTTGTGCAGGGAGATCCATGAGTGCAACATACTCGCATGTAGTCTCCTATTGAATCCTTAGTTATAAAATTGCTCTTAAAGGGAGAGATTGAGAAAGACCACAGACAGACTCCTGGATACAGAGTTTATTGTATTTTTGTGAAAAGAGCTTCTTATTTTAGTCTTGCCTTCAAATTACTCTTTAACAAGTTCAATAAAAGCATTTTCAAATTTGAAAAGATAAAACTACACAGAAGAAAAAAAATGGTCTTATTATAGAATCACATTTTAAACATTCTCCCCCATGTTGCCCTGCAGAATTCACTTAGGAAATTAAAAATCTGTTGAAATTGCCATGAGGACATTTTTGTTTAGACTTCAGAATGCCACTTACAATAAAGCAGCTGCAAAATAATATCTGGTGGTAGATCAAAGGGAAGATGAAATAGCAACCTGCAGTTACTATACCTTTCTAGAGTCCTTTTTAAATACTTGCCAACTGAAATGTTATTAATCATTAAGCAGAATTTTGTTCCAGTTCAGTATTTTCAGGCATGATTTTTAAATAGGAAATTCACACAGAACATTCAAGCACAGATTAGATTGAACTAGCTTTGGCAAAATAAATTGGGTTAAAAACATTAAAGAGCTGAATGGCATTCAGATTGTAAAGATTTATCAGCCAGTTTATAGACAAATTCTGATCTTGTTTTAAATGGGCTGCAAATTAAATTATGCACTCTGACATTTTTTAATACCAGCTCACTGTATATGAATGAGCTGAAAGGCTGAATCTAATTAAGTGCCTTGTAAAGGAAACTAGACCTCACTGGAACACAAAACATCTTTTAAAAAAGAAAAAAATCACTTTTTGAATAAAAAGGAAAATTAGTAATAATGCATTGTGAGCAAGAAACAAGAGGCAACCTATACACACACCTATAGGCCCACTGCTTCTGCCGTATGCTCACGGCTCCCCAGATCTGATCAAAACCCCTACATGGGCTCCCAAGGAAAAGGTGAGAGCAGCCAGCCTGATTCTCCTCTCCTCTCTTCTTCCTTGCCCAAATGATGACTTTTCCTGTTCAAGAAACACAGAAAGATTGCAGTTGATCTGTGTGCTTGGAAACTTCACTTGAGGGGGCATGTTTGAGACAACTGGTTTTGAGGGAACCGTGTATGCAGGACCCTGTTATCCAGATACTCCAGTGAGCAGGGAAGGGTAGACAGTAGAATAGAAGTAAAAACCATGTAAAAGCATCTTGCTTCCTGTCAATCCCTCATAGAAATGCTATTTTCAGAGATTCAGCCAAATTCAGTCTCTTCCAAAGGAAAAAATCCATATCCTCTGTAGGCGAATGTCACTCAGTGGACTTGATTCAATTCTCATGTACAGTGGTTTTCATCAAGAGTACTATTAGTGAAGGTTTGGGGTAAGTAGGGAAATAGGAACATCTACAGGATTAGAACATGTGGAGTTTCCACTGACTTTATGTGTATTATTCCAATCTGGGGGAAAATGAGAAAAAAAGATTTGATGACCTTTTTAATTTTTTTTTATTTTTGTCAAATAACTACATCAGCAGCCTGAATTCTATCCTAGCATCCTAAAAGAAAATTTAGAAAAATCTGTCTGTGATTTGGTGCCAAATTCTGAGATTTTCCAGATAGGCCAACAGGTAGAGAGCCATGCAGCCTGGCTGCATTCCAACTGAGGTTTTTGTTTTCAGGACAAGGGAGGAAAAGCCATTTTTTATGGTATTGGCAGAACAGGAAAAACATCAAGGACTGGTTATTCACAGTCCTCCTTTCTGAGTAGGTTTTATCACCAGGTGAACATCGCTTCCGAACAACTTCAGAAGGATGTTGAATTTATAAACACAAACTGCAAAAAAGCAATGTTGTTTTAGTATCTGGTTTGCTATTGATAAGATGAACAGAAAATGCATTAGGAGCAAGGAAGACATCCAATCTGGAACTTCTTATGCTTTCATGGGAAGCTGTACAGAAAGGACCACACATATACCACCAGCTTGCTTGGCCAGGCAGTGATGCATTCAGACATGCTGTTCAGCTCCAGATTTGTTACGCCCAAACTGCAAGCAATTTATCTGCCTACCTATGTTGTTGTAGGTGGGCTAGTTTGCACTGACTTTCATCACTGTTACTTAATTCTCCTACAGCATTTCGCAAATGCAGCTACATCACTTCCAGTCTGAGTGGAAATATGCTCAGAGTAATGCAGCATATTTGAACAAGCCACTGCCTGCCACTGTAAACTCTCTGTGTACGCAGATAAATATCACTAAGAAAATAGACCTCGTTTTCTAACCATAAAAACACCATTGCAAATGGATTGAGCACACATGCAGCATTCAGACTGATCATAGAAAATTAAGGTTGGTAGGGATCTCAGGAGATCAACTAGACCAACCCCCTGCTCCAAGCAAGACAGTCCTCAACTAGATCATCCCAACCACGGCTTTGTCTAGCTGGGCGTTAAAAACTTCCAAGGATGGAGAGTCCACCACCTCCCTGGGTAACCTGTTCCAGTGCTTTACTACCCTCCTTGTGAGAGAGTTTCTCCTAATATGTAAGCTAAATTTCTTGTGCTGCATTTTGAGCCCATTGCTCCTTGTTCTGTCATCTGCCACCACTGAGAACAGTCCAGCTCCATCCTCTTTGGAACTGGTAGTTGAAGGCCCCCCTCTCAGTCTTCTCTTCTCCAGACTAAACAAGCCCAGTTCCTCACAAGTCATGTGCCCCAGCCCCCTAACCATTTTTGTTGCTATCCTTTGGACTCTGTCCAATTTGTGCACATCCTTTCTGTAGTGGGGTGCCCAAAACTGCACACAGTACTCCAGATGTGGCCTCATCAGTGCCAAATAGAGCGACTTTATTACTTCCCTCAGTCTGTTGGCAACAGTCCTACTAATGCAGCACAGTATACCATTGACATATCTGAATTTTATCCCTACCCTCCAATGTATCTACTGCTCCCTGCAGCTTGGTGTCATCTGCACTCCATCCCATCTTCCAGGTCACTGATATAGACATTGAACAAAACCAGCCCCAGAACTGACCCCTGGTGCACTTGATACCGGCTGCCAGCCAGACATTGAGCCATTGATTACTAGCCTTTAAGCCTGATAATCCAGCCAGTTTTCTATCCACCTTACAGAGCAATCATCCAGCCCATACTTCCTTAGCTTGCTGTGAGAATGTTGTGGGAGACCGTATCAAAAGCCTTGCTAAAGTCTAGGTATGTCATGTAGGGATGTAAATATTGTTTTTAAAAAATCTGTTTAACCAGCTCCAGTTATATTGGTTAAACAGTTAACTGATAGCTCATGCCTAGTTTAGTGACCTGGCAGGAACAGCCCTGGCCCTTATGTCTTGCTGCTGGCACTGTGCAAGCTGGCGGGGAGCTGCAGGCAGGGGATGGTCAGCATAACCAAGGCACTATGGAGCACTGCCCAGCTACAAAACTGTGGCTTCACCTCACCCTCACAGGCAGGGGCAGGGGCTGCAGATCTCCTGTGCCAGGATCCTGCCGCCACGGGGAGGAACGGAGGTGCCAGGCCCTCCACAGGAATCGGGGCCTTCCCACCACAGCAGCGAGACTCCCAGCCCCACGGTGGGTCTGTCCAGGCAGAGCAACAGGCTTCCTGTGCCTCCCACTTGTGCCAAGGAGACATGGATCTGGAAGGCTTCCCCGTGCCGCGAGGCTGGGCCCAGCTCACCCTGGGGGAAGAAGGGCTCCAGTCCCAGTGGGGTGGCCTCCACCAGGCACGCTGCATCCTTTCACATCCTGCCCATGCCACTGGGGCCACGTGAGGCCTGGCCCGGCCCTGAGACAGGGCTGAGCGTGCAGTTGGTTCAGTCCAAGGAGGCGCTGCAACAGCTGGACCAGGCGGCCCCAGGTCTGAGGCCTCCTGCACAGCCCCAGGGCATCCCGGAGAAGTGGCAGTGCAGCAGGGATCCCGGGGGAGCATTAGGGCTGGAACAGCAGCCTCCCAGCACTTCTCCACTGCTCTCTCTCTCACTCTTAAGGAAATTAGGCAAGACAAAACAGGGTTTTGCTCGTGTTTTCTTGGTACTGGATGCATAGTTACTACCATATTAAAAGAGAAGTGAGATACAGAGCTCTTTCAAGCTACACAGGACACCATATTTAACATGGAGGGAATAAACCAATCTATTGCTATTATCCCATTAAAATCTAGTGACTCCACTCTAGTGACTCGTGACTTACATCAGGGATACAGCCTGTGGAGCCATTTGATCTGGCCTGGGGACATGGGGCAGGGGGTATTGCAGGGGGCTTTGGCAGCAGGCGCTTTCCCCTGCTGTCACAAGGAAAAGCATTGATTGTGGGTACTCGCTCTGGGAAACTGCAGGGAACAGCTGAGTCCTAATGTCCTCCCATCCTGCCTCTGACCTGAACAGGTTGCTCTCAACCTAAAAGGTTGCTGAATGTTGACTTACGATGATGTGTATGGTTTTTTTCCACCAAAGGGACTATTGCCGACAGATTCACTGCTAAATGTACACTTATCATAGCTTCTTCCTGAGTTTGGCTTGACGTGAACAGGGAAAGTGTATTGTACAGCACGGTGCATGCCTGTTAAAAACTGAGGAATATTTTGAAATGAAAAGGAAGAGTAGTAGAATGATTCCTGACTTTGCAGACGATGACGGTGTCTCTCCAGCAATCATTACACAGTGTAGTGATGGATAGGCACTTACCTTAAAATAGCTAGCTCTATTAACTTTCCTGTTGATGTAGGGAACAGAACTGGAGACAGAGTAATGGAAAAATAGGGCTGGTATCAGGAGAATAGTAAATTTTGCTTGCCTAAGTATCTGAACTGTTGGTAAAAGTCAAATGACATGAATTAAATGCAAGGATTAGGAAAGAAAGTAGGGCATCCAACCAGTTGTCAAAGATCTAATGCAGCCAAGAGTAATCTAGGAGCCTTTAAACCATATGACAGCTTCCACTGTGTTTGGAGCAGAGATGTGGCACTTGGAGGAAATGAGGCCAGATGCTTTAAGAAGCCGTCTGGGTGTGTAGGGGGAAAGATTCGTAATTAAATACTGTAGGAGTGATGAACAATTCCTCAGGCGGTTTGCCAGTCATGTGTTGGTACTGAAAACTGTGATGAAGAAGGTGTACGCATTCATGGACTTGGTATATTGACAAGACAAGGAGGTTAATGAGGGACCAGAGGGAAAATAAAGTCAGAACAGAGAGTGAGTTGTTATGTGGCAGAGGCTGAGTCATGAACACAGATTAGCATTTAGGCTGAAAAATGAGGTTTGAACAAAGCCATCCAGAAGAGCAGGGGTCCCTCATGTGTCTTCTGTTATAAGACTACAACAATCCAGTGAATACTCTCATTTGTATTCACTCAGTTAAAAGGAGAAAAAAAGTTGTTCTGGGAATCCTTCCGTCTTCCCAACCTAGGACCAGCATCTTCCTGTGAGGTTAAACTTGTATTTGAGTGATTACTTTGCCTTTTGGGTCAAAACACAAAAACTTGGCTACTACAGCAGGAAGACCAGGAACGGACATTGTTGCATTAGCTTCTCTCTCTAAGAAACTGTCTTCTCACTCAGTTATGCAGGTGTTGGAACTAAATATGAAATGCACCATGTTGTAGAGCTGGACAGCTTATCTTTAACATTTCTTCTCTTTAATATTTTTCTTCTCTTTAATATTTCACTTTTCCCAATCACAATATAGTGATATTGTAAAGGATCACAATATCATGATATTTCTTAGTACTGTTGCTTTCATATTATCCAGATCCAGATCATCTAGATCCTTGTTCCATGAGAGGAATTGGATGGATGGACCCTAAAATCTATATAGGGTTCCATCACGTTAGTGGGACTCCACTTGGATGCAGGATGCACGTATGTAGAGGTCTTCCAATGCTGATTAAACGCCGGAGTTTTAGGCCTTAGCCAGCTCAGAGCACAGTGCCAGGAAGCTTCAGTATATATAGCTGGGAAATCAAAATGGGTAATGTTATTAATGCTCCTGGAGACTAGCAATTTATTTTACACAAAAATACTCTCAAAGCATTTTTATCACTTTCTTCTCTTTGCCTTTGAAGAAAGTGGGCGCTTTTTAATGTACTCAACCAGATGAGAAGTGTGTCGTCTTTGCTCTCTTGTATAAAAGTCTCAGATATACGTGAGAAAGGTATAAATCAGATGGGAATAAAAAAATGTGAGTAGTGACTTTAGTCTGTGCTTGCATTTAATTTTAGTCTCTGCTTCTTCTTTCCAACCACCAGTGAATTTAATTTGGAAGACAGTGACAAGAAATTTGCTAAAACTCACACAATTAAAAAAACAAAACAAAACAACCTCCTCCCTCCGCAAAAAACCCCATAAACTCAGAATTGAGATTATTTCTTTTAACCAAAGTCCCGCTAATTTGAGTAATGGGCTTGTTGATCGTTTCCACAGCTTTTTGCACTTGCTTGTTTAATCAGTGATTATTGTTTTCATCAAAAATGGGCTGCAACATGTGCAAAGAAAAGGTTCAGCATGAATATGCAAAAGCTGACAAACATGGATAAACACAAAGTAGACAGCATCTTTTTCTACTGTACAAAATCCCAGTGCTTTGATAAACTTACAAATCTATCATGTCTAGTTTTAATAATTAAATATCCTTGGGTATTCACAGCTAGTTAGAGCAAATATTTAGTATCTTTCAAATCTTTGAATTGGATTTTAATAGTGATTATATTAAGTGGGAGTAGACCCCTTTTTGTGAGTTAAGCATAAAATTCCTCTTACCTCTTCAGGCTGTCTCATTCTGCTTACCAAACATATCTTTGCATCTTTGAATCATGTTGTAGATGAGGCTTTTGGTTGAAGTTCACTGTGTAGCCAATTAAATGTGATGGTCCAATTGTGTGTTAATGGAACCCCAAAACTGGTGATGGTAAAAGGGGTTGTTCCAATCTTGGAGGGATTACAAGCAAAAGAGGCTTGCTGCACTTTATGCATTTTAACAAGTGTTAGAATATGCATATTTAACAGATTAGAGCCCTTCTGTCAAGAATCTTTCTTCTATCATTTGGACACATTAATAAATTGGACTCGTAGGAAATACAGGCCCTTCAAGTCTCTTTCTGAGAGAGTGGCTTGTTGTCTAACATTTAAGCAGAAAAAATACAGAAATGCCCCAGAGATGACATGGAAGAGAATGGTAAATTTACATTGACAGTGTACATTAATTAGTATGTTAACAGCTGACCTTCACAGTCTAATCCAGAAATTCCTAGGCCTATACCAGGAGTGGAGGTCCAAACTCGACTTACATGTATACTGGAGCAGATGGAGAGAAACTTTGGTGCGGTCAATGGAAAGGCATCCGAGTGGACAAAGCTAGGATTGCAATCTTCTGCTGCTAAGGTTATGATTTCTGGAATGATACTGTTGTGCTGGAGAACAAAAGAAGTTTTCTATGCAGAAGAAATTGGAAAGGGGAATGAATCCCATTCTATTGTTTATAGAAGGTGAGGGTATAAATAAATTAAAAGCCAAGATGGTGTACAAGATGATGTGTAGCTAAATTCTGCAGCATCTTCAGATATGCCTATTACAAGGCTGGGGAGAAACTGTATCCACGTCTCGTCTTTTGTCTCCACAAATGTTCTATTTCTGCAGATAAAAATATTTAAGTCAAAAACAGCTAGTAAAGGGAATAAAATACACATGTTTTAAAACAGCAACATGATTAACTTGAACAGCCCTGAGCAGTGATTCCCTTTTCACAATAAACTCTTTGTAAACAGAAATAGGATGGTTTTGATAACTTATATATCTCCAAGCACAAGGTTATTTTTGCTTTAGTAGGTCTCCTCCATAAGTCAAACGGATCCTAGTTTTGTACGTTACACACAAAAGATGGTATCATATTCAAATATTATTTCTGTGTTGAAATTTCCATGAACAGCTTGTCCTCATTAGCTGTAGGCTCTGCATTAACTTACTTTGTACAGTCTTAATACAGAAGGTTAATAACTTTCATACCTGGACTCATTGATTTCATCAACCTGATGAGCACAGTTTTATCATGAAAAGCACAACTCTTTTCATTTATCTTCACCACGACTACCTTAGGAAGTTGCTGACTAAAGCTTTCATGTCAGCTAATGCTTAATAGTTAGCTAAAGTGATCTGAAATGTAGGACCCGTTGTGCTTCTAATATATCTGCTTGACTACAAGGCTAGTTTTCCATTATGTTCTTCACAGATATGCGTGAGCTTGCCTGCTATCAATTGCATTGCCATTTTGTCTCAGGATGTGACATTAATTTGGACTGAAGTATTGATTTTTTTTTTTTTTACCAGCTCTGTGGCCATTATTAGCTTGGTCTCTGACTCTCTGCTGATGACATGTAGGGCAAATATGGAAAAGAATAATTGATCTCTTTTATGCTTTGTGCAGGGAAAAATGAGAGTGGGTGAGAGCGAGCTAAATTTAAAAATAGTATCACTTCCCTTGCCAATACGTACCCTGTGTTAGACCCCGACTCCATGCTGCGCCCAATGACTAGGGAGATGACTGTTCAGTTGCCCATGGATCCTGGCACTAATTAGCCAGAGCAGGGAGCAAACACCAGCACACATTGCTTGCAACAGCTTTATTCAGAATGGAAACAGCTTCGGGCAAGCTCCCTCACAGACACCCAGTCTATGAAGATGGGGAACAGCAACTAACAATAGTTTTTTCCCATATTTATTCACTTTGGTTTATACTCATTAACATTCGCTCTACCCTCGCCCCTCCCTTGTTCTGCCCATATTTCCTCCCATGTCAAGCTCCACCTCGGCTTACTGTTTGCTTCATTAGCATGGAATTGCCTATGTGTGTCATTCATTTACATGTCTTTTTGCTGTGAGCACAAGTCTAAGACCTTGACTCCTGCTCTTTGGTCAATGGGCAGACTTTGACCAAAACCTGGAAGCTTCTGGAGGCTCTTCACCAATCACTATTCACCTTTTTGCATATGTTCATCTCAGATTGTGTTACTAATTACATGTCGTTTTTCACATTCCAATCTGTTTTTCTGTCTCGGGTTGTACCATCTTCCACATTCCTAAAACGTCACCTCGTTCACAGCACACAGACTCACACAGACTCACTTGCTGGTTTTTCCTCAGAAAATGGTTGACACTTTTCAGATGGTTACTTAGCATAAGAAAATGGCTGTCTTAAATATCATTCTGCCTTGTGGTCAGCAGCTAGGCCAGGCCACAGGTCATGCCTTTATTCAGCTGCAGATTCAATGCTCCCTGAAAATCCACATGTTGTCACCCGAACACCCTGAGCCAGATCTTCAACTTTAGTAAAAGAGTATAGCATCTCCACTGGATGAACTCTAACTTACACCCAAAAAGAATATGGCAACCTGTTTGCAAAGTGTAATGGCCATGGTTATGTGCTTGTCCTTTACGCCTTTTTAACCTCAGAAGTAGTAACTATATATAATTGATTTGCTGTGTTAGTTTCAAGTCACGTAGAAGCTAGAGTATGGTGGCACTTTAGGGCACCTGTATACGAGCAGTGAGGCTGCTCCAATGCGCTGTAATTACAGC
Source organism: Crocodylus porosus (assembly GCF_001723895.1). Taxonomy (NCBI): domain Eukaryota; kingdom Metazoa; phylum Chordata; order Crocodylia; family Crocodylidae; genus Crocodylus; species Crocodylus porosus. The sequence continues at coordinate 3,299,658 of NW_017728927.1, read as the reverse complement.
ACGTTGGAGCAGACTCGGTTAATTGAGTTTGCTGGAGCGTGGTAATTACTGTGCTTCTGCAGACTCCAGAATCTCATGCATCAGTGTCCCCATGCTGAAAAATGGCTGTGGGGGCACTTTAACTAAAGTTTGTCAAACAAGCTTTGGTTAAAACAACCCCACCCCCATTTTTTCAAGGTAGGGACTCTGATGCACAACATGCTCTGAGCACTTTAATTAGAGCTTCTCTCAGAGTCTCTGTAGTTAAAGTGCCCCTTCCGCCTCCACTCCTGGAGCATAGAGATAATACAACCTTAGGGGCTAACTGGTTTAGAGGGGCATGAGCTTTTGTAGGCGGAAGCCTACTTCCTCAAATATTCATTAGCATCTGACAAAGTAGATTGCTGATATGTAAGTTCATGCCTCTCAGGTGCCACGCTGCCCCTACCTTCAATATGTAACCAGTAATTTATTAAAGAATAAATGTAAAAACAGAATGTTTTGTATTAGTTTTCTTTCCAGATGTGAAAATATTAGTTTTATGAGATAAAGGAAATTGGAGGCAATTCATGGGTTATTCACAGCCATGACAAATCATTTGAAATAACAGCCTTCAGCTGGAGCTAGACCAGCTGTGAGCGCTCCAAGGCTCTCTGGGCAGCCCCCTCCCTCTTCCCCATCTTGAGGCTATTCAGTTCTCTGCTACAGGTACTGCTGTATTTCTCTCTTGCTAGGAGAGCTTGTTCTGCCTGGGGATATACCATTGGGGTTCTCGTGGCGCCCGGACTCCCTGGTTTGTTTCTCAAGCTATTACTCTTCTGCCAGTCAAAGAGGGGCCATGGAGCTGGCACTAGGTAATGGCACAGAGAGAACTTCTCTCACACCAGGCAGAGTGTAAACTCAGATGCAAGTGACTCGTGTGTTGTTCTGATGATTGAGTTATTTATTTAGTTATTTATTTATCTTTATTCATAACAAAAATTACACTAAATTTTATTGAAGCCAAAAGACTTCAAATCAGGAAACAAGATTAAAAATTAAAAAATACATATATAGTGGTAAAAATGCCATCAATAAGATGAGAAGCAAGGAGGCAGAAGGGTTGGTGATATTTTTTTATTAAACCAATGATATAGTTGGGGGCAGAGGGAGGAATAAACAACCCTGCCTTGGGGCCATGCTGGTTGGCATCTGGCCATGCCCCTGCCCCCTCTGCGGTGAGGGGGCAGTGCCCCGGCTCGGGTCCATGCCATTGGGACAGGGAGGAGGGAATTAAACCCTCTCCGTGGCCAGTTCATTTGAAGCTACTGCTGGGGCTAGTAAGTGGAGAAATGCCTGGCAGGGGATGCTGCACCCCTGCCTGCCAGATCCTGCTGGTGCCCATGTTGGTGGGACAAGGGAGGGAGCAAGGAATAAACCTCTTCCCTGCCCCCTTCACTTTAAAGGGGTTGGCATCTGGCCATGCCCCTGCTTCTGCCCACCCCAGCTCTGCTAGGGAGCCGAGGGTTGGGGCCAGCCCTGCTACACTGAAGCAGAGGTCACAGCCCCACCCAGGGCTGCGGAGCATTTTGGGATGCTGGGGACCTCTGGTTTAAGTCTGGGTCTGAGACAGAAGTTGCACAAACTGGTTTGAGCTCAGTCAGTTAAGTCTGATACTACATTCAACCAGGTTTATCTCAAACTGGTTTTGGTCATTTTGAAACTAGTTTTATGTGCACTGAATAGCTGTTCTGTTACAGGTTTGAACCAGTTTCTGATCACTTAAACTGGTTTATGTGCAACTTTTTTCCCTAGCCAAGAGGATCTTATCACCAGTCTCTTAAACCAAGCAGCTTCATGATTTGAAAATTTTGAATGAGCTTTCTATGCCTCTTTGCTTCTTACAATGATGGTCCTCCCTGCATCTGTAAGCAGAAGTGTCTCATCAAAACCAGGGAGTATACAAATGGCATAGGGAAGTCTGTTCTTTTGAGAGATCCAGGTCATACTGGTAACTCAGGTGATGTTAAATAAGAATTGAAACTTTGTGCCGATTTTTTTCAGATTTGGCTCTCATTAGTAGCAAATGAGACCCACATTTGTTATCATGCATCACACACATGCACATTATCAAGTTCACTTCCTAAATATGAATATTAGCATGTTACTGTGGATGGATCAGCAGTCTTCACCAGCAGTGATGAGAAAGTGTTTGAGTATCCCAGTGCACATGGGAGTTCGTCAAAGGAACAACTCTTGTAAATGAGATAGGAAGCAAATCTTGTTTAAATTAACATGTCCTTTGAACAGATTAGAGAGGATTCCCCTGTCTTATCTAAGCTAGGGATGTTTGTATTCATGTATTCCTATTACCAATATGCAGTTATGGGTATTTTTTGTTTGCGTGGGTTATATGGAACACATCCAACCTGGGATGGTTGGAGAAGAAGTATTGGTCATTTATAAAAGAATACTTCTTTTTAGGGTCAGGGAAAAAAGGCAATAAGTGAAGTTGTCCTCTGAATCACTGGTGAAACTTGATTGAACATAATGGTCCAGCACCAAGTAACTCAGAAGAGAGTGCAGTGCTTCGTGTAGTTTGTGTTCCCATCAGCTAATACGAACATTAGAGGCTTTCAAACTTTTTAACAGTCCCATTCTTTTTGATAAACAAACATACACAGAGCCTAACCTTTGGGATCCTGCCATGCATATTAGGAAGGAAAGGAACTACTTTTAAGTATTATATTTCTCAGTTCTACTTTGAACATGAGTTGCTTTAAAATTGAAAGAAAAATACTAATACTTTTCACAGCAGTAAAGCATGGCACTTAAGAAGAAATTGCTTCCTTTAGTTGAGATCAGCAAAGGGCTTTAGAGAGGACCACTGTTTCAAAGGGTTGGCATTCTAAGCTCAATTCATTTTTAAAGGCTCATCATATTGAATTGAATTTGACAGATGTTTTGTAAACATTAATGAATTAAGTATCACAACAGGAATGAGTGAGGTAACACTCTTCTATACATTTTACAGGTGGTTAAACTGAGGTACAAACAGATTAAGAGACTTCACCAGCCATGGTGAAGTCCATCAAACTAAACTTTAGCCATATGAATAAGCTTCCGTAGAGCTACTCATGCACTTAAATGTAAGTACATGCTTAAGCTCTCTGCTGGATTGGGGTCACAGTCATTATGCTACAGAGTGGTACGTTAAATAACATACGATATATTATAAACACTTACATGAAATTCCACTGCAAAATAATCAGAAACTACATATTCTGTTTTTACCTAATGGATAGCTGCAGAAAGTTAAAAGCAGCAAGTTAGAAAGTTTTAATGAGTATGTGCAATGAGGTTTTTGTTTACTATTATAAAAGCACCAGGGCTTATTAGGTGATACAGAGATGGTGTTTTTATTAGCCAAAGGCACTTCAAGGTTTTATGGGATACAACTGGAAAACATTCCAAACAAATGAATATTCTATTTTAAAAGAATAATGAGACGTTGAGGGTTATTATAAACTCCAAAGTTTGCTAAACCAATATCTCTAATTAGATGAAGAAACCCTCTGTAGAGGATTTGCATCAGTGACTGTGCAACATGGCAAATTTTTTGAAGCATTTACATATCAAATACTGCTGGCAGCATTTTGGCTGCAGTCCAGAGCTGTAGATAGTTTTAATCACATTTGTTCGCTTACCCTTGGTGGAATTCTCTTATGTGGTCTCTTTAGGATTGTCTCTGAAACCTGTGCTGTTCCTTGTCAGCAGTAGGTTTGTTTATTTACTTTATATTTGACACATGAAGCTTTGAAATCTTAGGAAATAAGATGGTAGTCTTTTTTTCCCCTTCTAAACAGCTTACTCGGGCACCTAAGCACTTATGCACATTAACTAGAAGGAGAGATTTATTCAGCAATGTAACATAAAAAAAATAGCTAACCTTCACTCTGCTGTGACTATAGTAGGACTTTGGGGGGGGAGTTGTCATGGGATACAGACAATGGTTGAATGAGAAGCAGTAATTGAAAGTACAGCCAGATTGATTGTATTGCTGATAAAACATCTTGAGAGTCATACAACATGGGTAGAGCTGCTCTGAGAGTTAGTTGCATCTCTTATGATGACAGATCACTGTCTGGAGCACCAAAATGTAGAAAGCTTGTGCTTTGAAATAAGTGTGTATGACTTCCCAACCCAGATGGCAGCACAGTTCCAAGAAAAGCGCACTAATCTCTCAAGAACCCGAGTGAGCTGAGCTGCTAAGGAAGTAGTTTTCTCCCATTGTCTTGTCCCTGCATTAAGCCTGGCTTGAAAGATGAAAAGCATGCAATTTAAGACAGGAGTGTTGCAGAGGCAGAGATGCCTACTGACACCTGGGGTCTTCAGCATAAAGCTTGCATCTGAAAAATAATTTGTTGTCTTGGTTTTTATACTGTGTCACTTTTATTAATGCGTGCTTTTATGTGAGCCATCAGCTCTTCAAAATGCTGGCCCTTCTCGTGTTTGTTCTTCTATAGATGGTGAGGGCTCCAAGTAAATATGGTCTTTCCCTTTCCCTACAATTCTGGATTTGCTGTGACCTGGGCCCTCAGCTGAACTTCCCCATGCACAAGCAAAGCACCCAGGGTCAGAAGGCAGCTGCTTAAATTACCTCGTTGTACTCTCATGTTATAGGAGAAGACCTTATTGTCTCTGCGTTCATTCTGCTGAATTGCTCCATCAGCTGGCATTGAGGTAATTCCACCCTGTCTCTAGATGGGGTGACAGCTATAGCCTCCTGCTCTGCTGGAGAGAAGTTACCCGTTTTCTCCCTTCTGTATGAAGCAGTCCCACCAAACATCTCTTTTACAATGTTGCGCAGCTCCAAGCTAAGGCTGTAGGGAAACATCCACGATGCCAGTTGGGAGACTGTTCAGGATTTGGGGGAAATTTCCCGCAACTGGTTTCTCTCCCTCCCCCCATTCATCATTCCTTCTGATCCTAGGGGTGGCATGAGGATGCTGACTCCTGCAGAAACCCGAACAAACATCCGTGCTCCTTGCATATGAGGCATACGGACAAGGGGCTGACCCCATGGCCAGCTCACATGCTAAATGAAGCACAGAAGGGTCCCATTCCCCAACACTTCACTCACCACTCAGGCCATGGGTTATGGAAAAGAGAAAGGGAGTAGAATACAGTTGCAAAGGCAGGTCTAAGCAAGAACTGGGATCACCCTGCTCTGGAGGAAGGTCAGAAGAACCACACTGCTTCCCTCACTGGTGCCTTGGCAGCCTGGCCACCAATTTTATGCATAAAACATTCTAATAATGAATTTAAATGAATGAGTTTCAATAGATTCTAGTCATTTTAATTAAAGGGAGGAAGCAAAATCAAGTACATACAGACACCTCTTCAGTCTTTACAGCTCCCAGACTTTCTAGATGCACTTGGGCATATATGCGTGCATGCAGGGATTTATCCTTCTCAGCGACAGAAGAACTAGTGTCCCCTTATCAGATAGACTCTGTCCTCCATAGCTTTTCCTTACTTTCCCCTGCGGAGAGGATAGGGCAATTCTGAATTAAATTTTAAGGTTGCTTCTGAATCCAGAGCTGTGTAGATGAGATCCTCTTTAGGGGATACTAGGACCCCGACCTTCAACCTGAGAGCATAGACCCTCAGAAAGGGGCCTGCCAGCATCTCCACTGGCGGGAGCAGAAGCAGCCAAAACAGGGACCTTCAGATCTTGTGTGATCTCGCTCTGTATGGTTTTGACTACATGTCTTCTGGTGTGTACCAGCTGGCTGTTTGCTCCAGTTCTCCCTCACAGTCTTGTAACCTCAGATTCACTCTGGACCATACTCCTTTCTCCCCTTTCCTATCTCACACTTTCCCCTTTTTCCCCCATTTTGCTGATCCCCTTCAAACTATCCCTGTCTGTTCTCCAACTCCTCTGCCCCCCTTCCCACACACACACACACGCCAAAAAAAAAATCAGTAGTGGAACGACTATGCTGTTTGCTGCCCTCCTGTTATTCACTCTGCTCATCTCCACTCTGTATCTGTCTTCTTTGTTTAGATTATAAGCTCTTCAGGACAAGCACCGATTACAGCTCTCTTTGTAGTGCCTAGCACAGTGGGGGTCCTGCTTTTGGTTGGCCGGTCGGCACTACTGTAATACACACGACAAATTGTTTGATAATTATGATTTTATCCATTGCAAGTGTTCTGCTGCCCTGTTCTTGCTAACATCCCTGTAATGCTCACATCTCTTGTCTCCAGTCCTGCATGGAGGGTACATAGTCCTGTACAAGTTACTAGAAGGTTATTTGATTTTTGCCAAACACACGCCTACTCTGACCTCTGAAATTTGGAGCACTACATCTGATGTTCCTGACACCCGCTGGTTCCATTTCAGAGTCCCGGTTGTTAGCCTCCAACCCAGGAATCGAGCACAGCAGCACAGTGTGTTATCTGCAGAGTCATTGCTTCGTGGTGGTTTCAGCTCAGCGCTTTGCTGTAGCTTTTTTACAGACTGCTCTCTTTGTCTTTACAAAGTATGATAAATGCGTGAAAGAAAACTCAGAGCCACAGCTACAGGAACATTATCAGCAAACCCAGGGATTTCGGTGTGCAAAAATATTAGTTTTGCTTTGGAGAATTCACTTGCAGCACCTATGAAAACGACTTTCAAATGCCATGATTGCTATTCACTTCAGCTAAGGACCATTAGGCAGACAGCTAAATGCTACAATATAGTACACAGAGGAAGAATTGGGTAGTAATAAAAGCTGCAGGCCCTACAGTTACCTCCCCTCGTTGTGACGAGTAAACTTGGTGCAGGGATTATTTTACAGTGGCCAATAACATTCCTCCTGTAAAATCTGGGTGTTAGCTTTCGAAGTAGGCACAACTTTGACACTGGCCTTGTAAACAAAATAATATTCCATACATTCTCTGTTGCCCTGGATCTTTTTTCAGTAAATGGCACCAGGCTGCAAGTGGTATAAATTGTTACCACTCTGATCTAGTCACATTTGATACTCGGTTTTTGCTAGTACGTATGACTGGGAAACAACAGGGCAATAACCTGCTGCATGTCTATAGCATTAAGAGGTGTGCATGAATATAGATTAGAAGGTCAGATTAGGCAGTCTCTAATATAAAGGCTACAAAAATGTTCTGCATTTAAGCATTCGCCATTGGCTTTCCAAAGTTAGGGAAAAAATAAATATATCTGACATATGCAAATACGATTATTAGTCAGACACTGAGCTGCCAAGAAACTTTTAGCTGCTGCAGGTATAGTTCATCATAACAATGTGGTCTGAGGAAGATGAACCAGAAAATGGTGTTTCATTATATTTATTTATTTTACACCCTTGAATGCAGATCCTGATTTACTCTAGTTCAGTAGGACCTTGCCCTCTAACTAGTCATGTTACTCTTGGAAAAAGGTTACACCTGGGTGTAAGGATATCAGAATCTGGGTCCTAATGTCAAGGATTGTGTATATGAGTGGGCGGAGAGGAATGAAAAATATAGATGTAAGTATTAAAGACGGAATTAAAGTTGGGTTCTGCTTGGCAGCTTTCCTCAGTTGTTGCTTGTAAACCTAACACAAGATTATTTTGCAGTATGAAAATCTGAGCATTTCTGGTGGGGAACAAGCTTAGGCCTACAGTGTGAAAGATGCAGTGCAGTGTTCAGTTCTCATAACTACCACTGCCACTATATGTGGAATATGAGTACTGATAGTCAAGTCCTGAGAGAGATCTGGGCTATGAACAGATGTTGCCTTTGTCCCTGGATGAATTGTGCCTGTATTTGTCCCTGAACAGAAATATCCCAGGATTGGCATGTATACACTAGGCCTGTGTGAAGTGGCAAGTATTCGCTTTGGATTTGGCTGAATCAGAGGACAGTGATTCGATTCAGAGAGTCAAATCCCTGTCCCGATTCAACTCAGCTAAATCAGATCCAAAAGATGTGGTGCCGCTTCAGAGATCTGGCCATAGACTAAGCAGGTAGCTGAGACGGCTGCCTCCAGGTGATAAGTCTGTTGGGGTTGGGGGAGGGATTGGGGCTGGGGCTGGGACAAACTGCCCATCTGGGGCGGGGGGCCACATTACTCAGGGAGAGGGTCATGGGGGTGCAGGATGCAGGCGTGGCAGCGCTGGGAGTGGGGGCTCTGCCCTGCTGCCACTTGCCCAGCTGGGGGGGGGGGCGACAGGATGTGGGCGTGGCTCACTCCAGGTGGAAGGGAGCAAGCAACAGCAAGGCAGAGCCGCCGCTCTCAGCACTGCTGCGCCTGCATCCCACACCTCTCTGCACTGGCTGGCAAGAGGCAGCCCTGGGAGCGGGGACTATGCCCTGCTGCCACTTGTCCCCTTCCGCTCAGAGCAAGCCATGCCTGCATCATGCCCTGCCCCCCTGCAGTGGCTGGGCAAGCAGCAACAGGGCAGAGCTGTCACTCCCAGCACTGCCGCACCTGCATCAGCACTGGGAGTGGGGACTCTGCCCTGCTTGCCAGCCAGCTTGGGAGGGGGAAGGCAGTGCTGCCACTTGCCCAGCCAGTGCAGGCACTGCCGCTGCTTGCCAGCCAGCATGGAGGGACGCGTGATGCAGGCGCAGCAGCACTGGGAGTGAGGGCTATGCCCTGCTGCCACTTGCCCCCTTCCACCCGGAGTGAGCCGCACCCGCATCCTGCACCCTCCTGCCCTGGCTGGGCACGTGGCAGCAGGGCAGAGCTCCCAGCGCTGCCATGCCCGCATCCCATGCCCCCTGCCCCAGCTGGGCAGCTTGTCCCAGCGCCAATCCCTCCATCCCCTATACCCCTTCCCTCCCCCCTCTCCCAGCCTCAGCAGATTTACCAGCTGGAGGCAGCTGTGTCAGCTGCCTGTTTAGTCTATGGCCAAATCGTGTCTGAATCTTTTCCGAATCAATTCGAAATACCTGAATCGATTCAGAGCTTTTAATTGGTCTCCTGATTTGATTTGGATTCAGAAATTCAGTTCCCGAATTGGGCCGAATCTCCTCCAAATCGAATCAGCTACCAAAGCTTCACACAACCCCAGTACGCACATTGCCCTTCTGATCAGGGTTTAGTGAGCAGCTGAATGCATAGCCACTTTTCTACCATTGATTCAGTGGCGCAATCCTGGGATAACTGTTCAGATGCACTTTACATGTCCTGGGATAAACTATTAGTACGTCTTATCCTGTGAATCTTTTTAGGATATATCCCAGTACAATGGATATGGAGATCTGAATGACTGCACTTTGTCCCAGGATAAAATGGTTTATCCCAAGACAAATGTAACATCTGTTTTGTATCATTGAAGGCAAAAAACCGACTCCCATTGACTTTATCGTGCTTCAGCCTCTTGTTTCCCTAAGGAATACATGGGATGGGCTGAAATAAGAAATCCCATTTTTAGAAGCCTATTAGCTACTTTTTCTTCTACGTTTATTTCAACTGTTTGGTATATCTGCAGTGGAAAGATTGTGAGCAAAGGGCCAAACTTTCATGTCTTTACCCCTCTGAGCAGATCCTTGTTCCACGTGCAGTTTAATACAAATCCGTGGCACTGTTCACAGAGTACAGTGTAACCACACATGGCGGCATCTAGCCCTTAAATGAATTTTTGAACCAAATAGGCAATGTAACTAGAAAAGAGGAAGCTCTCTCAGTACAACACACTGTGGAGTCTTGCCCTGATTCATTCGTTTTGAGTGAATGTACTTGTGCTGAATTGTACTTCAGGAGAGGAATTTTGAACAGTGCTCAGCATTGACCCAATTCTTCTCCCACAGAAACAAATGGTAAAACTCCCACTGATTTAAATGGGAGCAGTGAGGCCAGTGCTTAATGCTTTTGAAAATCCCGCCCTAAAAGCACAATCAGAGCACTCTCAAGCAGATTTGTTATATACAAGATGGCTGAATGTACATCTTGTTATGTACAAGATGGCCCTTTTGGTTGGTGCTTTATAATCATAGAATCATAGAAATTAGGGTTGGAAGGGACCTCCAGAGGTCATCTAGTCCAACCGCCTGCTGAAAGCAGGAACATCCCCAACTAGATCATCCCAGCCAAGGCTTTGTCTAGCTGGGTCTTAAAAACCTCCAAGGATAGAGATTGCACCACCTCTCTGGGTAACCTGTTCCTGTGCTTTACTACCCTCCTAGTGAGAAAGTTTCTCCTAATATCTAACCTAAACTTCCCTTGCCGCAACTTGAGACCGTTGCTCCTTGTTGTTTTGTTTGCTACCTCTGAGAACAGTCTAGCTCCATCCTCTTTCGAACCCTTCCTTAATGATTGTGATGTTCCTAGTAACTTCATCTTCCTGGGTAAGATGTTGTTAGAGTAATTCCAAGCGCTCAAAGTAAGACGCTTCCTCCAACATCATCAGCATGTATGTACGTGTGAGAAGAAAGAAACTAGGATAAAAACTGTTGTTGGTCTCCTTGCTTATATTTGCATATCCTCTCTTCCTCTCCTTGACCCCTACTTCACAATATAAATCAAAGGTTTAACTTGTTTTAACTGTATTGGGCTTTTTTTACATCTTCCTTAGCTGGCAAAAGTAATTAAATAAGACCACGCTGTAGTAGCAAAAGGAGGAAAAAAGGGAAAACCTTATACAAATGAACTGAAAAATGAATAACTCAATTGAAAAAATAGTCAATACCCACAGTTATAAACCCCAGAATCCCATCCCAGATTTACATGAACTAGAAAATAGGTGCTTTGACTTGGGGGTTTTTAAACATATTCAGTAGTTTTGCTACAGAAACTGTATGCAAAGCAAATGTACAAATTGGACAATAACAAACTAGAACACTTTTCCCCAGGAGATTTTGGTTTCAGTCATGGATAATAAAACTGTGCTTATTTCTCCCTCTACCTTGGTAGGAAGAAGGTGGTATTCATGTTCACAAAACAGCTGCTTTTTGTAGGACTGGTTAATGACTTATTTGAAAACATTTCTGTGCTGCTAAGCACCATGGAAGCTGTGCACCTTGCATATATTAATGAGTCACAACAGGCCTTCTGACATGAGGAATTAGTTGCTAGCATGTCAGTTCCTAAATCTGCATTTAGATACCTGAAAAAGTGGTGTGATTTTTCACACACTAAGTATCTGCAACTCCCAGTTGTTTCAAGGGGAGCTGGGGTGCTCAGCACCTAAAAATCAGATAACCTTTTTTTCAAGGCTGACTTCAAGTATCACAGTTTGAAATTTTGCAATGCCTAAATTCACCACAGTATGGCAAAGCCACCAGAACCCAGAATTCCTAGCACCAGTCACATGCCTTGGCCATACGGCACTCCCTCCTAAATGTGCCAGTGTAGATGAGCAAGAGCGAAGATCCTGTGTGCTGCTCCTCCTCCTCATTGGGTGTGTCTACAAAAGATGCTACAGTGCCACAGCATCCATGGGCAAAAACCATGCTGCTGCTGCTATGTCACCATCACGACGCACTCCCTTATTATAATGTGTTGCAATGGCAAGGTAGCAGCCAAAAACAACCATGTGCTGCCGGCATGGTGTAGTTCAGGCGCTTCATATACAACAAAGGCTCTGTATGGCCATGTGTAGACGTCTATTAGCAGATAATTTTTCCAGGATGGTGAATCAGATGATTAGTAGTGAACAGGAGTTAGTATATCCATTTTAGAAAGATCATCTTCAAAAGACCTGCTGGTAGTCAGGTCACCTGTCCTTCATGTAGAGCAAAATATTCCTTTAATGAAACTCCACCCTGAAATGTCAAGGGTTCAGCTCCAGATCTTCCCAAGCCACAGCTCTAAAGGAATATGTGCCCCTTCCTGTAAGTCTCTAAGGCTGCCTATAGACGTGCTGGTTCATGCTCTAATTTATCGAGTGTGCTCCACAGTCTAATTAGAACGCGCCATCATTTCTTCACCGCCATTTGTATTAAGCTCATCAAATGAGCTTTAGTCAAAGTGTTCCTGCGGCCATTTTAAAACACACAGGGCTTAATACACATGATGGTGAACCATTTTAATTTGAAAGCAATTGTTGGGTAACCAGTCGAAATTAAAATAGCCCCTCTCTACCCCTGAACACGTGTATCCTAAGAAGCCATCTGGTGTTGCGCATATAACCCACGTTCCTCCTTAGCCCCTCCACTCCCTTTCATTTTTCCTTCCATCTGTTACATCATAGCATTATCTGGATTGCAAGCTCGTTGGGGCAGGGGTTAAATCACTGGTATGTTCTGTGACTCAAGGTAGCCCTATAGTAATTATCTCAGGGATCAAGTTATATGCAAAAATTACTACAGATCTGCACCTTGTCCTTCATGCTTGCTGGCAGGAGAACACAACTAATTGATTATCAGGTTGATGCCAATGACCTTTAAACTGTGGTTGTGTGTGGTGCTCCTCCCTGACTAACTATGTGCTGCTGCTGTAATGTACACTGGCAACAACAGCCTGATTTTTCTGCACCCCTCCTCAAGTCAGTACCCAAGGCAACTAACCCTAGGCACCCTGTCCCAGTCACACCACTGCATATACAGCAAACTATGGAGCACTATAAGTTGTGATGCGGTGCAGTAATAATCCTTAAAGTAGCTGTTCTATAATTCTGAAGAGGCCTTGGCATGATCAGTAGCCTGGCACAATCATGTCTCCTGCTTCATCTCCCTCCTCTTAATGCAAAATGTCTATCTATGTACTCTGCCAGTCCAAGTTGAAAATGCTAGGTCCTATGGATGCAGTCTGGACAGAATTGTCTTAAGACCCTGGATCACAAGTAATATTCACTTCCTGACTGCCTACTCCCCTCCATTAGCTTCACTGAGTTAGTATACATGAGATTCTTGTTAGCTGCTGACTGCCACTTGGCCCTGGCTTTGTGTGCCTGCTTCTCAGCTAGGGTAAAAAAGGTACGTCTGCAGAGCATGGGCCTTATTCATAAAGAGATTAAGTTGCAGTTCTCCAGTTCAGCCCAGGAGGATGTGCTACAAATCTAGAGAGAAGTTTTAAGCTTTCAGCCTGAGGCTAACTATCAAGGCAGTCACCTGTAGAAATTAGGGCAGCATTTACTATGCATCAGCTGTTCACAGCCCTGAGGGGTTATTAGAGCAGCCGAGGATCAGCCAAGCATAAGAGGACCCTGGTCATGTCTTATTTTCTAGTCACTTTGCCTGCAGCACTGGCTGGAGGAGGGGGGTGCCTAGAGGGTGACAGCTCTCAGCCACTCAACCCAGAGAAAAGACCCTAGTAGCCAGGTAAAGGTAGGCTTAGAGTTTTTGTGCTCTCTGAGTAGTGCAAAATGTCTCTGACATGCCAATGAATCAAATGTTAAATCCTTCTTCATATGAATTCCAAGTGTGGCTTTTCCAGTCCGTGTTTGCTGTAATGATATCTCAGTCTAGCAGTCCCTATGAGAAGCAAGTATATGACTGTAACCCTGGTGAAGTCAATGGGCCTATTTCTATCCTTAAAGTTACACTGGCACTCAAGCACCCTGCCAGATAAGGGCCTTCACATACTACAACCCCCTGCCTCTTGTGAAATAATATTTCCTTTCATTCCTTCAATCTAATGCTCTTCACAGGGAGCTTGCTTCTATTATGTGCTTTTTACTGTTACAACCTAACAGCACCTTTGACCCGTCTGGTCTCTCAGGCTAGCCGTCCCCCAGGGAGTGGGAGATTCATTTAAAAGTGGAAAACACTGCTCTGTCTCTGACTCCTTGAAGCGATAACCAGATGTGCATATCAGAACCTAATCCCTTCTTCCTAGGCACACCTCCATACAAAAACTACCAGTGCATTAACGCAGTGGATGTAAACTTTCTAGTAACTCAAGGTAGCCCTATAGTAACTGTCTCAGGAATCAAGTTACATGCAGAATGCAGAAATTACCACAGACCTGCACCTTGTCCTTCATGCTTGCTGGCAGGAGAACACAACTTATTGATTATCAGGTTGAGGCCAATAACCTTAAAACTGTGGTTGTCTGTGGTGCTCCTGCCTGACTAATGCAGCACTTAAGCCTTTAGAAATGTTCTCCTCCCACCAGTTTAAATAATATACCTGGCTGGGAGGTAACAGTGGCTTCACCAAATCTAAATGAACACATATTGTGCACCTGGATGAAACCTTTCTGTTTTAATGGCCAGAATTGAAACTCATATCACTGAAGCATTGCAGAGCACTGGGATGAAGGTGAATTTAAACAAGGTGATCTCAAAATGTACTTTACACAGATTGCCTAGCGTTCCTTATCTGCAGGATGGTAGAACTTTTATTAATCAGGAAGATCAGATGCCAGAGATAAAGCATTCATAGCATGAGCAGTTGGAGCTGGCTCTTTTATTATTGGGTCTTGGTATCAGTGAGGTCAGAAACACAGTAATTCATCCACAGACATCTTCATGTGTTGTCCTTCCCTTCAGCCTGTCTTAGACCATGTCCTGTAGTCACTGGAACATGGCCTTCTCTGTGCTGATTGACAGGGCCTGATTGAGAGATACTGTGGCACCGGCAAATCAGCCCATTTTTCTTAGCATTTTATATCCCAATGACCACTGCACAAGTAGCCAGTTGATTAAATTACGAATGGGTTAAACAATAGGTTAAAGTGAAGTATTTTATACCCCCAATAACCAGTGCACAAGTAGCCAGTTGATTAAATTACAAATGGGTTAAACAATGGGTTAAAGTGAAGTATCAGCTATGTTAATGTATTTATTGTCTCCCCACCTCACCAGTCAGACGTGGAAGGGCCTTTCCCTATCTCTGTCTTCATGTACTGTTGCAAGCAAAAAAACCCTCACAGATGTGTATTATTTGACTGAATAGTTCTCAGAATTTGTCATCACAGGTTTCTGATTTCCCCCTTATAGTTCACACTAGTACTAATGCACTGCTCTCTGTTACAGCATGATGACTATTAAAAAATACTGTACCACATTTATCACTGGTGAAACAGGTTATGGTAGGTATGAATTTGCCACAATGGGGCTGATACTGCTCCCACTGATATTTCTGGCAAAAGTCTGATGACTTTCACTGAGAGCAGAATTGGACCCAATATTTAGCAACAATTGCCAGAAGTGCAGAGAAGACTACTGCTAGAGGCTTTGCAATAGTAGTAGAGGCACTACTGCTAGAGCACACCAGGAAATACTGTAGTGATTTAAAATATTCCCCTAAAGGCAAGGTTTTCTAAATGTTGTTCAGGATTTTAGCCAAGGAACTTTGAAAATACTAGAAACTCTGCCATGCTGAGCACCCTGCGCTCACTCAAAAATACTACAGAATACAATAATGAGAACATGGTGCTGAGTACCTTTGCAACATCAGGCCCAGAGCAAAGGATAGGTTAGGATCAGGGAAAGGATAATAACAGCTCTGTAATGCTATGCTGCTAGGGCAAGCTTCAGCTTCACTTGGTTGAGCACATAAATTTAAATGTCAAATATCCAGAGTGTTTTCCAAATGAAAATGTGAGGTTTTATTCCCCTGATGTCAAAACCTGAAAAGAGGTGTACTTCATTAACTGAAGGCAAACAAAAAGCTCTTTGTAGGTTAATTTTTAAAAATATTTGATGAGAAAGAGAACCAAGATGCCACTAACTTGTTCAAGAGATGGAGAAAATGTCAACAGAACTCAGGCTGTTAATTATCTTGAGAGCTAAAAATTATGCAGGCAATTACAGATAGGAATTTTTGTGACAGTCCCAGCTTCATATATGTTTGGTAAAGTGTTCTTGCAAATTAAAGCATAGATTGCTGGGCAGTTTTTCAACTTTGGTGTGATACTGGCTGGTGTGGGTTGTTAACTTGTTGATTTGATTTTATCCTTCAAGCAAATGAAAGCCCAGCATCCCTAAACTTTTTTTCTAATACTTTTAAAGATCATCTTTGCATGCCAGCTTTTGCTTAGAAACTCACCCGAAGATGTCAGCCATTGAAATGATTTCATGTGGAAACATTGCTAAGTAAATTCACTAAATGCCTATTCATCCCAGTAAGATGGAGAATCACTGAAGCAGCAAATGTGAAAATCTGCACAGCTTACTATATAGAAAGCAGTTTTCTGAGGATGCCAAATTGAGAAGCAGAGACTGACCCTGGGAGGCATTAAAGCTCACATGAATGAACATAGAAGGAGGGTCTCAGGCTTCTTCAGTCTAGTCATGGAGATTGATTGATAGACATGTATTCCAATTGGTCTCGATTGGATCAATGGTTAACTTGTTCTTTATTCATCAGTTCAATAAAGAAAGGTTACCTGTGATGACAGAAAAGTTTGTAAATATGAGATACTCTGATGGTGTGCTAGTTTGATGAAGTCCTCAGTTATTCTGGCTGACCTCTTAACTTTAAAGCATTTTCTACCGGGATCTTATTTAACCTGGCTTGATGGGAATCTTTCTAAGCTGCAGTACTGTCTAGAGTTGGCTTTTTGTATTTTCAGTTGCATCAGAGGAGAAAAGGTCCTTGTGTCTTTTCCTTAAAAGTGGTCTTCATGGAATGCAAGTCAGCAGATGAAGATTTGTTCATTATGATTTTCTCAGTTTTCCTAAATATGTTGACCTGCATAAATGAAGAGCAAAATGATTCTTGTATTAGTGTTAAAGTTAATACGAAACCACCATGAATTTTCTTGGAAATGTTAGCTGAAATTCTGAAAACTATTGAAGGAATTCCCCGTTCTGTTGCATGGAATTAGCCATAACATTGTACAATTCTCCTGAATTTTAGTGGGCATTTGGTATTTAAATTCCTCATGTGGTTTTGAAAATGTTAACCTTATCATTTCACCCTTTTGCCTCTAACTCAGGTAAAGAATACTGCAGTAAGAACTTACCTGAATTGCCCAAGTAATACCTAAGCTAATCATGTAAGATGGACCTAATTTGTCAATCCATAATCTAGCGCATGAGAAATATGAGCAAGCAACAGCATAACTTAAACTGTACTTAAGCTGTCTCAAGCCTGAGTGCCAGTTTTGATACCGGTCCATCTCCAAATTACCTACTGTGCCTTACAGTGCAATTCCTCTATTAAAATGATTTTATAAAAGTGGTGCATTTTGAATACACATCTGATCTGCATCCAGTCGTGTGCATTTTTGGTCAGATCTACTGACAAAAATATCTTTTTAATATTTTGACTCCCATAAGCACCAGTGAGCCAAAGGCAGCTGCGAGTGTGAGCTAAACTCCATTCCTCGGTGCATTGTGAAGTCAGTGCTTTGCTGAGTTCCTGCTGGTTACACCTATGGAAACAGCTGAACGCAGTATTGGAATTAAGTGTTACTGAGGGCATAATCTGAATAAAACAGAGTTGCAGAGAGGTAACTGAAGATGTAATTTGACCCTTGTTAACAATTGGTCATGCAGAAGAAGTAAAGACTCAATGATCCTCCGGGGTCCCTTCCAGCCCAAATGTCACTGAAACCCCAGTTTGACTCTCAAATCCCAGATTAACTTTTCTGGGCAAGTTGTAGAGGGTATATGCATTTGTGGGGTATTTCCTTGTTTTTTGTTTTTATTTGGGGGGGATTAAGCATCTGCAACTCATAGGCCTTGTTGCACATTAATTTTGGGCAACTCCTGGAGGACTTAACCCCTGGATTGTGCACAATTAACATGTGAAGCTAGTTTTAAGTACACTTTAGGCAGCTTGAAATTACAGGGTAGGTTTGTCTCTGATCTGTGTCACTCAACTCATGTTCCATTAATATTTGGCCACTCCCCACAGACGAGCCACCCAAGTTGCAGTCTTCCAGCATCCCACCCTCATATTCTGTATGGACAAACTGTCCACCCCCTTGAACTATACTTCTAACACAAAGCCAACTCCCGCTCCTGCCCCTGGGTGCACGACCTCCCCACCCCAAGGGGTGCAACCCTGTGCAAACAGCCTGCGGAGCACATGCCAGCTAGCCAGGTTGCAGTGCATGGAAAGTTTCAGAAGTGGGGTCTAGAGGGTGTGAAGGGGAACAAGGTAGGGGGCCAGATCAGATCCCAGGGCTTCCTTCCCAGGACAGGGACAGCAGCTCCCCCAAAACCACCTTCTCTCACCTCTCCCACCTCCTCGCCAACCCAGGAAGCACAGCAAGCACCACCAATATCCCAGTCCCAAATTCCAATTCAGTAAAATATGAGGCCTTCTTTAATTTGCTTCCTCTTAAATTCTTGTATTTGTTTTCTTTTTACTACTTTTTATTTTATCCTTCATTTCACCCTTCCCCCATCCCCACTTTCTTTCTACCGCCCATTGCATTACTCAACCCCATCCCATTAACTCTCCGCTTCCCAGCTTCAGGTTCCCATACTTCCCTGAGCCCTCTCTCACCCCGCCTCCGCCCCACCCCACTACACCCCAACCTAGAGCAGTGCTAGAAGCCTGTCTGAGCTCACCAGCCCTGTAGGGGCAAACTACAGCTGTGTCAAACCCCTGTTCATCAGCCCTCTAGTGCTGCATCACGGTTGTGCAGGTGGGGACAATCAGAGAAGGTGTTTAGCTTTAAGGTGTAACTGCTCCAAACTCAAGGTAGCACTAGCACCAATCAACATTTGAGCTGCTCAAAGTACAGCATGTAATAAGGCCCATAGATACACCCATTTCATCTGGAAATCATTGAGAGATGCTAAACTTGCCTTTCTCACAACTTACTTTTCTGAAACGAAGCTACTGCAAGGAACAAAATATTTACAGCAACAGCTTTCCTTGTAGTGGAAAAATTTGCATTTAATGTTACAATAGTAGTCTCTTATTGCACTGTAGAGACCAAATGGTTTCAAAGTAAGGGACAATAAATGTAAGTGTTTTCACTCTCTGATTTCAATACTTTCTGTTATTTTTTTCCACAGGACAAATGACCAGCTGGTAGCATTCCTATCCAGATATCGAGATATGAACTTCTTGAAGTCACATGGGAGGGATAATGCAAGGTAACACAATTTCTCATAAGCTTGTTTGAAATGTGACGGTGAAGTTATATTATGGCAGCCTCTCAGTTTTGTCTGGGTGCGGAAGTCCCAAGTTCAGGAGACTAGTGACTGGTGGGTGTGTGAAAATGAAACTCTCGGTCTTAAACAACTATTACCACTCATGAATGCCTCCTTCTTCATCTCAATCCAAAGAGGAGAGTTAGCCGGGAGGGAGGTTTAGAGCAGACTGCCACTTGTTCTGTACTCGTAGCTCGTGGTAGCTTGCTGCAACATGAAGATGTACTTAAGGGGGAGGTAAACACGAGGTTTTCTTTTGTTCTCATCTCATTTGTTTCTCAAACACCCTAAGCAGTTTTACATGTGAAAATGATCATTTTCTAACTCATTTCTCAAAAATTGGTAGTTTCACAAACGTTGCCCAAACAGGCATGTTGAATCATTCTTAAGTGCCAGAAACCCTATCATTTTTCCAGGACTGGGAAAAACAGCAAAGAAAGAATTAGTCCTAAATATCAGCTTGGGGTTAGCACAGCATCGGGCTGACATGCGTTTCTGAGATGTCTGTAAAATCTTTTTTAAAACAATAATCTCTAATGTCCTAGTCTGGAGCTCCCCATCCTCAGACACTATTAGGGTGCTGTTAATAGTGGCCTGTTTGGCACAGGAGAAGCTTACTGCTGTGGAGTTCAAGGCCATATTGGAGACAATCCCAGCACCAAAGCCAGCCAGGGTTCTGCTGCACAGCTGTATAAAGATAACTTTCACTCCATTTGGAGAAGAAAGTCTTTGGCCTGTGTGTGCAGGTGGTGGAGGGACCCTGGGTGGTTTTGGTGGTCTGTTTTGACTTTGGAATCCACACATCTGAGTCGCTCATTTATCCCCTTCCTTTTAGGTTCCTGGGGGATCATACCCATAATACAGGCAGCTCTGCATTAGGCCAGAAATGATCATTAAATGCTATGCTTCAGTGCTGTAGCCAGTTGTCTCTAGTGGGCAGGAACAATGTTTTTCCTATAATTCAAAGTGGCAGGATTCTTATTTTGATAATGTATTTGTTTGGCTGGTTGGATGTTTTTTCCCACATTCCTTCGAAGCATCAGAGATTTCCACAGCTCGAGGTGGGATCGTGAATAGTGTGGAACAGTGCTCCGAAGTGCTCCAGACCGTCCTTTTGAATGTTTGGGTCGTGTGTGGCTGGTTATCTCCCTCATCAGGTTAGCAGGACCTTGGGTGATGGGGCTTGCTTTCCATCACAACTTGGGGCCTGGTGTGTCTGATGGGATCACCTGGACACAACTTGCCTAATCACTTTCCTACAGTTGCAGGGGCATGAGCAGTAGGAGCACTTTGGTCTCTCTCTTTCTCTGCCTACAGTTCATGGTAGGATTTCTTGAGGAAGTATTTAATCTAATTAGCATTTAGGCTATGAAAGCAAAACTTAGTGGCCTATAACATACAGGAGGTCTGACAGGTCCCTTCTGGCCCTAATTTCTGTGATGCTATGAAAATTTTTGTAGTGGTATAGGGAAATCTCCTCCTTTATGTTTGTAATTGCCCCTCTTATGTGCCCCAACCTTAAAACCAGTTCCACTGCCGCAGGCTCCAGAAACCATTGCAATCCCACTGACTTCACACCTGCCACTTTGATTGCGGGCTTAGCAAGCTAGTTCTTAAGCTAACCATTTCATGGCCTGTGCTGAGTTCTGCAAGTGTCTGGCAAACTGGACACAGTTCAGATGGCAAATCATAACAAGACAGAAAATGGCACATCCAGTCACATATCCAGGCAGTGGATGTGCCAAGAACAGAGAGCCTCGGGGGTTGATTTTCGGTCTGCTCCTGCTCTAGCCAGTAGCCTCGTTGCCTCTATTTTGTCCTTGTTTAGATTAATTGTGTATCATCCTGATCATTCTGGGTCTTGTGCATGCAGCAGTTGTGCTGCCTGTCGTGCCAGAATATCGTTGTGAGTAAATTACATGAAAACAAGAGCCAAAAACATAAACAATTTTCACAGCGGATCTTCAGGTTTGGAAAAGCAAACCTTCACTATGATTGACAGGCAAAGCTCCGGCTGGCAGGCCTGACAGACAGCAGAGTTAAATTGGAACAGGAACAGGAAAAGGTCAGGGAAATGCATTCAGTCTCTTCAGCCTTTCTGCTATTCCGATGCACCTGACTATCCTCAAACACTGCAGCTGGCTACCTAAAAATACCTAATGAATTATGACATTCATGCATAAAACTTGTTCTAAGGTGCCAGCCTCAGCTGAGGCTAGAACAATTTAGATCAATTAAATACACTAATTTGGTATTAATTTAATAATAAAATGTGCTAATGTGCCACTCATCCTCTCCTTGGAGAAAGAATATCCCATTTTATTATTTCCGCTGCTTCTTTTGAATGTATAAACAATTAAATGCTGTTTAGCCTAATGTTACATGCATACATTTTATTTTTACTCCTGACATATAAATGTGAATCCTGCCCTGCACCATGAGATGTCGTTTAGGGCAAGAACAAGGCTCCATCACCCTTGTCTGTCCAGTCTATGCATCTCTTCTGTGTTGTTAGCTACCAAAAGTTTTCCTTTTGGAACATCCTCAAGGAGTGCTGACTCAGCTTATTCCACAAGTTCCTACAGTTGCCTGATCCTCTAACTTCACTCTAACCACATCCCCAAATATTTCCATCTTTTTTACTGGACAACAAGGTTATTGAACTCTGATGAATCTTGATATTTTTATGCATCATTCTATTCACTGCCCAGTGTTTTTCAGAAGCATTTGGCCATCTTCTCTTACACCAGGCTGATTTCACATTGTTATATTCATATGGAAATAATATTTAAAGTCAAGATTTTCAGCTTGGACTTCTAGTTTGCAATGGCCTCTTCTTGCTTAAGCTAATAAACTCAGCTGACATCTTGCAGTTTGACACACTGGTTCCTTCCAGACAACCTCTTTCATTTGCCAGGGTGTGTAAATTGACCAATTGGCCTAGTAGTATTAACCTTCCGATTAATTATTAGCCATGTAATGTCTTTGACTTAGTGATCTCACCTTGGTTAAGAAAATAAGGAAGGGCACATCCTGCATGCTACCTGAACGGTGGTTACAAAGAGAATTAAACTAAACTGTTCTCAGTGGTGACAGATATCAGAACAAGGAGCAATGGATTCAAGTTGCAGCAAGGGAAGTTTAGGTTAGATATTAGAAAAAACTCTCTCATTAGGAGGGTGGTGAAGCGCTAGAACAGCCTACCCAAAGAGGTTGTAGAATCTCTATCCTTGGAGGTTTTTAAGACCCAACTAGATACAGCCTTTACTGGATGATCTAGTTGGGGATGGTCCTTCTTTGAGCAGGGGGTTAGACTAGATGACCCCCTGAGGTCCCGTCCAACCCCAATTTTCTACCTTCTGATAGAACAGCAGAAAACAGTGTGTTACAGAGCAGATGTTGGTTTTGCATCTAGGCTTTGTCTCAGGGGCTATAGCCAGGCTCAGATGGCTTGTCAAAAGAAAATATGATATAGAGTCTATCTCCACTTCCTCTGAACAAAATGTTTGCATCAAAGGAGTTGGCTGGGCACTGGGCAGATGCCTAGTCAAAGGAATCTGTCCTTCACAGGCATCAGAGTATACAGAATAAAAGATGTTGGCATCAATAAAGTACTGGTCCTTCCTTGGCCCTTCCCATCTTGAGAAAGGCCAAGGGCTGAGTTGGGAATCCTATCTACACAATCCAGATTCTACCCCCAGAATCCTATTTAAATTATGAAATTCGGTGTCCTTGGGTCCTGAGCCCATCCACTGATGTTGCAGCCCCATTTGAGATCGCAACCCACAGTTTGGGAACCACCGCTCTAAGATGCAGCCACTCTAGGCTACACCTTAATGTAAACACCCTACCCGCCACCTGTGCCCAGCCGGCCCAGATCAGACCCACTCCCCCTCCTTCCCTCTCCAGCAATGTTCCCTCCAAGGAGCAGCAGTCCGTGAGTGCACTGCCTTGGTCCATGAGCGCGCCGCCTTGATCTGGTGTGGGACACTTACCGAAGGGGACCAGGAGCCAGAGGCTGCAGCCAGAAGCTGGGAGCTGGGAGCCAGCGGCTGGGACCAGGGGCTAGGGGCTGGAGGCTGGGACTGGGGGCCAGAGGCTGGGGCTGGGGCCAGGGGCTGGAGCCGGGAGCTGGGGGCCAGGGGCTAGAGCCTGGGACCAGGGGCTGGAGCTGGAGCCTGGCACAGGCTCCCCAGATCCAGGGAAGTGCTCCGCTCCCCCGCATCAGGGCTGGGGAGTAGGGCACTTCCCTGGAGCTGGCAGAGCCCACACCAGCTGCCTGTACCAGCCTCCATCCCTTCCTTGGCTCACCTTGGGGAGGAGCTGCTGCCTACCCCAAGTGAGGCTCTGCCGGCTCCAGGACACTGCTCCACTCCCCGGCTCTGATGCCATGTGCCTCCTTGCTCCCTGAGGCGATGTGGGGGAGCAGAGCAGTGTCCCGAAGCCAGCAGAGCCTCACTCGGGGCAGGCAGCAGCTACTCCGTGAGGTGAGGTGAGGCAAGGCTGGGGTGGCGGGCTGGCGTGGGCTCTGCCAGCTCCAGGGAAGTGCTCCACTCCCTGGCCCTGATGCAGGGGAGCACTCCCTGGCCCCAGCCTCTCCTGGTGTGTGGCCGTGAAAAGGCTGTGCGCGACCACACTTTTAGTTGTGCGCAACCGTGCACACGCGCACCTTAGAGGGAACCTTGCTCTCCAGCACCCCAGATCCCTGCTCACCTCTTTCCCCTTCTTCACCCCTCGCCTTGCCCCTCCTTTACTTGTGTCTGCCTGTGCTGTCTGTCTGGAGAGCAGTCGGGGAAGGGTTAACCTGTCTGCCCAGCCACCACTGCTCTCTGGGCCAGGCTCAGCCTAGAAAAGAGCAGCACCCCAGCAGTTAACCCTTCCCTGCCTGCTCCTCAGACAAACGCAACAGGCAGCCACAAGTAAGCAGGGGGGAGCCCGGGGGGCAGGAGGGAATCAGGGGAGCACAGAAGGGGGATGGGGAATTCTTACCTTTCAGTCCTCCAGCTCCTGCTTTCCTGAACATGCGACTGCTCCAAACTTGAGCAAAGCACTGATCGACATTTATAACAAGGCCCTAGAGACAAGGGATTGAACTAGTTGGAGCACTCATGATTTCCAATAGTATTTCCTGTATTTCCAGGTATTTCCTTAAAGTAGAAGCTGGTAATACAGTAATGGAATATTTAAAAAACATTTAGAGCAAATTATAAACCCTCAAGCTACTTTTTTTAAATTCCTGGGTGAATAATGGTTTCTACACCATAAACTTTTAAACCACTTAATCTACTTTGTAAACAGCTACATACTCTCTGAATCTTAAGTCATCATGGTCTTTGGGCTGTACAGTGGAAAGAGAGGGGGAGAGAGATTAAAAAGTGCCATCTTAAAACCAAAGTGCTTATATTGCTCAATTACAATGTAATTTGTATTCAAGTCATGTAGACAATCAGTACATGTTTTACTGCCAAGTAAGGATAGAAATGAGGCTTCCTTTTCTCGAATGAAGTTTTTTTTAGTTATGCCAAAGTCATTAAAAAGTGCATCACTCTGATTTTTCCTTTAGTGGCTTCAGAAAAGGAATGGAGGTGAAAATGGCTTCTTAACTCAGCAGGAGAAGCATTATTTCCTTAGAGAACTGGCTATATGAAATGAAATTGCATACAGTGGCTAGAGTCGTTACAATGCACTTAGTAGGCAGCGCTTACATTTTCTCCTCTTTTCAGCATCTTAGACTATTAAAAGCAGAAGAATAACCACATAGTTTTATAAGCTGTTACAATTTGGAACACCCAAAAAAGATTGTTTTTACTTTCTTTCTTTTTCCTCCTTTTTTTCTCCTTTTTTTTTTTTTTTTTTTGGC
>NW_017728927.1:3262343-3274742 GCF_001723895.1 Crocodylus porosus | reverse complement strand
GAAAGTGGCCTACACCTTTATTCAACTGAAAATGAATTCTTTCTTATTTCTTGGCATGATATCTTGATTCAGAATGGTGTATAAGTATATAAATTGGAACACCCAAAAAAGATTGTTTTTACTTTCTTTCTTTTTCCTTCTTTTCTCCTTTTTTTTTTTTTTTTTTTTTTGGCAGGGGCAGCACCTAGCTGATGTATTATAAAACACAAAGACAGTGAAATGTGACATCTTTGCTGACAGGAAAAGGCATTTTTTTAGAAACCCTGGTACAGTAGTCATTTGGGGAGCAGTATAAACACACTGTGATTGTGGGAAATCTGAAAGGAGTCAAAAGTTTATGGGGAGAATGCAAGGAGTTCACCAAAAGCACCTTGACATTCTGCTATATTATTTTATAGCTTTCTTTTTGTCTTGTGTGCCCATACTCCTGTCACGCATCCCGGTCTGTCAGCTGAGTTCTGGATAGCACAGAGGACTCCATTAGAGCTGTTAGCGTAAATGTGCTAAGTTAAAGATCATGAGGTGCCCATTCTTGTCCTCATTGGCCACAAAGGTCTTCACTGTAACTCACTGAGGTTCAGGGAAGAATTCCCCAGATGTTCAGCTATTTTGGCCCAGTCCCACAGGCCATTACTCCCATCAGGCTCTTTTACTAGTAAATGCACCCTTTTCCAGTATGGCACATGCTACTTAGATACTGTATTAACCAGCATAACCTGGTCTGTAGACCCAGGTCTGTCTGAGCAGTTAACCTGCAGACCACAGAATGGAACACCCAATAAATGCTGCCATATCAGCGTGCTTCTGAATCACTCATTTAATACCCAACACTAAGCACAGCACATAAAATGCAATTTATTATCCCTGCTGCCAAAATATTTTTAACCACTTAGCTGCTTGAGGCAGTTACATCCCTTCTAGTGCAGAGGATCCACTGTGTTTGTTTAATGGCTCACTTAGTTCATTTCAGTTAATTTACTACAGTATCATTCTGAAATACATCATCTAGAAGGGCCTGTTTATGGCCATAGGAAGCATAGTCCAACAGTTGCAGACATAATATATCAACTGAAATAGGAACACACTTCTTTTTATGCAAAGCAAGTGCATTTCAGATTTTTATACCTTACAACCAACTTTCAGATACTCCTTATTGCTTTGTGCTAAGTGCTGGGTGGGAGGGGGGGCAATAAAACCTTTACTGCTTCTGCTTGGCAATTTGCCTCCTTGTAGCTTTTCATTCCACTCTGTTGAAAAGACTGTTCAGAAATGGACAGCACAAAGGAAAATAGGCTGCAAACAGGGGCAAGAGATATACAGTAGTTGCTGTAGTATCTTTCTGGTATAGTAGTAATGCAGCTCTTTTTCCAGGGAAAAAGCCAGGGATTGTTTTTAGCTGGATGGTGAATGCATTTGGTTTAGGAGAAGGCAGAAACAATATATAGGTCACCAACTCAGGAAGATGACCTGATCTGAAGAAGTTGCCATAGCAAATAGTTCACTGTAGTAGAGACAAAGTAAAAAGGTTACACAAAATCGTGTGTGCAGACTACTAAAGAGCTCTTTGTAGAATTCAATTCAATATTTTCCATGTTTCATAGGGGTTTTTTAAAATTCAGGACCCCAGTGCAAAACATCATAAAACAGCTGAGTCCAGCAACTTAAGAAAGACAAATGGTATCATTCCCATGTTATCAATAAGTAAACTGAGTCTCATGAAGGTTAATATCTGATTTGACAGCTTTGGAAGTCAGTATGGTGGTGAGTTGCCTCATATCTGACCTGATGGAGAGGTAAATATATCCCATAGATCCAGGGTGTCTTTCCTTGGCCTAATCACTATGCAAGGAGGTTCCAAGACAACGAGCACAACATAAGCCCCGAGATCAGAGGTGCTCACACTGTGGTCCGCGGAGCAGCGCGGGTCTGCGAGCTCCGTTGAGGTGGTCCGCAGGAAGGTTGTGGAACAGTCGAGAATATCTGTACTTGTAAGGTAAGACTGCTGATAATAAAATCTGATTTGTGTGCTTTGATCTGTAGAACAAAAAAAAGTTTATTAAGTGTTCTGCCGAGACCCTCAGCAATTTTCAAGTGGTCCGTGAAAAAAAAAAAGGTCGAGGACCACTGATGTAGATAAATAATAAAAATGATCTGTCACTGCAATAGCCATGTAGGCATTTTCTGTACAACACACTTCCCTGGAAATTTCCTAATAGAGCTGGTAGTCATTGTGGTTCACCCGTGGCAGCTGCAACAGGAGGGCTAGAGAGGACTGGGCTGTTGGTGCTATGTCATTTACATGACATTGTGCTTAAAGCTCTCTATGTCCTATGTCCTAGAGCTGCGCTGCTCTGAGATGTGAAAGGAGAAGGCTAATATAGGTAAATCCATGTAGTGGAAATTAGGTGCATGGCAAAGATTGGGATTTCTTTAAGACTGGGATTTCTTTAGAACTGAACCAGTCTCTGTGGTACATTGCAGCATTAATAATTGATTTTTGTCATTGCCATTTTCTTCTGGCTGCTGCAACCTCAAGGTTGGACTCGTGAGCTACTTCAGCATGAGAGGAAGTTCGTACTTTTTTGTTCTTGTAACATCTGCTTCTGTGTTCTTGAAAACATCTCTTAAGGGAAGAACGGTGGAGAAAAATCTACAAGAAAGACTTGGAAGGGGCCCCTAAAGCCATGCATACACCAGGGAATTTAAGAAATCATTGCTACCAATTAAGCTGCACCAGCATAAACTCTAGTAGGAGGCCCAGTGCCAATACAAAAAGCTCTGGCAGATTCCAGTGTTTTTTAAAAAAATGCTATTGAGGATTGGTGGTGGGGAGGGTTTCCCCGTTAATGAGAGAACATTTGCTCCCTGACTGTCATCATTAAAACGCTGAAGGGCTGTTAGGCTGTCCAAGACCTTCTCACCTTTGACAAAGAGATTCCCAGATGACAAAAAATAAAATAATTAGAAAATAGCATGGCAGAGGAAGAGCAAAACCCTTCTCAAAGCTTATTCCTAATCAAAATTAAATGAATATACTGAATAAATTCCAGTGAAAAAGCAGGAACATATCAATGTTGTATAGGAGGAAGAGTGAACAAAACTTCTATTGTACAGCTGGAAACATCCAAATAGATCTTCACAACTTTTTTTTATAACAAACAGACTAAAGATGAATATTGATCAGTCCTCAATAACATTCATAATAGGATATCCTAATCTTTGTGGATATTTTATTACAGTAAAGATGTCAGTGATTGAAAAGAGCTATGTGTCTCTACTGTTTGCACAAGGAAATAAATTTGCAGCTTTGAAGAAACCAAGCAAGCACTATACATTACCAACCAGTTTTGCTTTTAATTAATGAAAACGAGCCAAACCTTTCATGTCCTAACTTTTGTGGCAATGGCCCAAATGTCTGTTCAAAACCCATTTCCTCAATAAACATGCAACTGTTTCCATATGTTAGGAACAACCATGGCAATATGGGTGGTTAAAAATTGCACCCAACAAACCTGTTCTTTAATTTATCGTTGCCAACCTGCTTAACTTGAGGAATGCTTTGTATCTGGATGCATTATTATGATTGATGCTGAAAGATTATTAATAGTAAATATCTAATGGTTCAAGCACATTTCACTTTCTGTCTTACATTTTTTAAACTTGAGCATTTATTGGTGTTCGAGTTTTCACTTAATCCAATTATATTAACTGTGTCAAGATGATGATGATTAACCTCATGGTGGATTTTACTCTATCAAGTCTGAATAGTATGTTTTTAGAAAGCTATCTTTGCTTTCTATTTTTATTTTTGTTTTGTATTTTTCTCCAGCTTCATGTACTTAGTCTCATCAAAATTGGCTGGCAAAGCAAATTATGTTTTCTAAGTATAGGTGACTTGTAAAAATTAATTTCCTGCCACTGCACCCATCTGCCTCAAAAGAAGTATCAGTCATTTTTTTAAAAAGCTATATCAGTTATTCTAAAGAACTTCCTTAGTAGAAACTTTCAAACTTAACCGCTATAACTGCATGCTGATTTATTTTCTAGAAATAGTTTTTTTGTTGTTTTCTTAAATCTTATTAAACTTAGCTTGATATGCTCCCTTCCTTGCCTTCTACTTGAGCAGCTTTGCTCAATGTGCATTGCTGCTTCACTTAATCCAGATCCTGTGTGTCTGTCCTCTTTGCTCAGACAAAAAAAAAAATCCTCTTACTATTATTAGTATTAGCCACAGCTTTGGATATCAAGTGATCACTTAGAAACTCAGGTTTAATTTAAAATAAAAAGTAAGTTTCTAGTCATTGCTTCTGCAGTGAAAAAATCTTGAAATGAGACACTGTATGCTTAAGTACATCCCTAAACCCAACTACACTCCTAAACCAATCAAGGTTGATGGCAGGGACTGGATCTGTCTAAACATACCCCATTCATATGCTCTCTACTACTTCCCACTATTGGAGATAGAGGGTTGGGCTAGGTAGACCATTAGTCTGACCCAGTAATGCAGTTCTTATGTAAGAAACAGAAAGTGAGTAAAATAAATTCAGAATTTATTATTGTAAGTCTTGTTATTTTTTAAGCTGCTCTCATGACTTTTCCCAGCCTGCTTCATAATTTTTTAAACCCTTGGAGTTGACTGTGCAGTATCAGAAGTACAGTATTTCTTTTTAACCAAGAAATACCTGTCTCTTCCCATGTCATTTTCTATCCCTGCTTTACTCTGCCATGAAGTTTTCAATGCTGTATTTGTGACATCATATTAACTTTTTGATAGTTAATGTCTAAATCTGTATAAGCCAAGGTGACCCCAAACCACACAGCTCAGATCCAAGTGTCTCCAGAGTTCTGGTATCTTTTATATCTGGAAGTTTGGTTCAATCCTCCCATATATTTGTAAGTTATAGTGTGTGAACAATGCCTACTGTAAACCAATGGTGAGTGTGTACTGCAAGTGTCCCTCTGTGTCACTCCATGGAAGTCATGATTGTCACAGCCACAGTGCCTTAGTTCTTGGGTTCACTTTGTGGCACTGGAGAGCCACAGTTAGCCTATTATGCGTTAGTCAAGAGGTCAGCTGTCACACTAGCACATTGTGCAATCTACTGAACCATGACCAGTAATAATGTCAAAAAAAATATTTTTTTTTTCTTAAGGTCACGTTTGACTTTTATGCATTAGCACTGAAATGATTGTTTGTCTGTTTACTTTCAGTTTTGGCTTTGCATGTGAAATCCCTTATCTCAGTATAGAAAATCTATGGGAAAAATACACTCCATACCACCTATATAATTTTGTTGATGTTTGTGCTACTGGTGTTAAACCTTAAGGGACTATGATTGCTAGGATAGTGTTCTATTTGTAATATTGCCTTCTGAGCACAGGAATTAAAGTGAGATAAAAAAATCCATTTTTAACCTTGTAAAGACTACATTCAGGATGCCACAGTTCAGACATATGATAAAGTGGATAACATTCCTTCCTCGTTCTTCCACCTTTTTTTGTTCTGTCTTTTTTATCTGTACTGCAAGTTTTTTCATAGTCTTTTGAAACAGCAGGAAATCTGAATTCTGCAATTTTTTCATATCCAATTGCCTATCGTACCAGGAGGAACTCTTCCTAATCTTGACAGGCTAAGTAGGTACTATTTCTTTCTGACATTGTTCCCCTTCTCAAACTTGTACTGCATTTATAGAGGAAAAAAAAAAGGGAAAAAGGTTAACTCTGAATGCTTTCATAAGAAGAAAAACAGCCTTGAGAAACACATTACCAAACTGTATGCATGTGAAAGCAAATCGGACTTGGCACAAAGTTGAAACTAAAATTGAATTAGTTATTGATAATTTATTTCAGATTTGTAAAATCCATGTAACCCTTCTTAGAACTGAGCCAACTATAGGGACCAATGAGTAATATCATGGTCTCATTGCAGTCAAGAGGAGTTTGTTATTGATTTTAACAGGGCCAGTGTTTTTTCCCTTATGCAGTGATGGTGATTTCTTAAGCTGTAGAGATTTACATTTTTATGAATTTGTTTATTATACAAAATTATTCAGTGAATGTTTTATGGAGATCTGCTGCAGCCTAGAGACTGCTTCCAAACTATTGGCCGTGACTACTGTTTTGAACATTTACAGTTTATTATTTTTTCTCCTTGCTTGGTCACCTAAACCACAAGGCATTATTTACTTCTTTCTAACTGGTTGATTCCCACTTAATGGTTTCAAGATGAATGTGTAAACATTTCTGGCAGGCAGACTCAGGTGAATGTGTCCACACCCGTATTAGCCACACTTTCTCACTAAAATAAGCTGGCTTCTATGTGTATTCCTCAAGAGTAAATTAAAGGAGCTGCCTGCAGATACAATCAAAGCAGACATGTGGGTTTTGTTTAATCACTGACAAATATTTCATTGTGCTATTAGCCTGGCTCCTAGTGTTCTAGTTTTTGACACTGGCTTTTTGGCTTGTGATGAATTGTTTCTCCAGTGTATCTTTTTAACTTTTTGTTCCTAGTTGTCACTGTTGTGTAGTGAATAATGATAATGAGGTCTTGGTAGATACGCACATCTGGATAACAATGAAATCTGAGCAGTAAGCTTTCTAGGCAAGAGGCCAGAGACAGGAAACATTTCAGAAAAGGAAACTCTCTTTGCTGTTTAAAAAATATACCCTTTCAAGCCAAGGACATTTTTGTGATAAACTTACTGGTAAAGCTTTGCTCTCTGATAACTGTGTTACATTTGTGGGAAAGTTTATTGGTACACTTTGAAAACATGTAAATTAGAAACTGTCTATATCTGATGTACTATAAAAACTTTCAGGAATCCACATCTTTCTTGTTTTGAATTAAGGATAAAAAATTAAGTGAAAAGTTAGACACACTGGTAAATTACAAATGCGTGACATTCACTACCTGTGTCAGCTATCCTCATATGAAAAACAGTATGTAGACGTATAATAATACCCATATATAATTATTCACATGCTAATTTATTAATAAAACTTTAAAAGAACCTTAAAGAAGAACAATAACTGCCTAGTGCAGAAAAGCAGTGCAGCAAACTATACAAAAAGCACTGTTAAACACTCAAAGGAAAAAGACAGGAAATATTTTGTTTTAATTCTATTTCAGTTGTAGTTGTCACTTGTATCAATTTTAGATAAAAGCATTTAAGATAGAAATACATTTTTTTTTTTATAAAAGCCTACTATGTCTCTTTACTGTCCCAACTATACATTTAGTAGGAGAGTTACCGGGTTAAATACATGAGAACTAGATTTTCTTGAGTGGTGTTGGATATTAAGGACTGCATGGGCTTTTTCTCTGAAGAAGAGGTTGTTGTGGTCCAGGCTTTTGTTGAGAGTTTTGCTGTTAGCTTTCTTCATTTAAATGTGTTAATTTCAATGTTTACATTTAAAATGTAGGCCTGGGTACAGACATTCAGGGAGCTTAGGGAGACATTAGATTGAGTTAAAAATGGCGACCCAATCTAAAGTAAGCTGAGATGGAAGGGGTAGAGGGATTGCATGGAGGGATCGGGGGACAGGTGGGTTCTGTGGGGAGGATTGGGGAGCAGGAGGGATCCATGAGAGGGATCAGGAGGGCAGGCAGGGTCTGCAGGGGGGGAATCAGGGGACAGGTGAGGTCTGTGGGGGGATTGGGGCAGGTGGCATCTGTGGGGGAGATTGAAGGAACCAAGCAGGGTCTGCAGGCCACTGAGGAGCAAGGTGGGGTTTGTAGTGAATTGCTGGGGTCTGGGGGGGATTTGTGGGATCGGGGGGGCTCTCAAGCTCTGCAGGGGGCCTTTGAGGAATAAGGAGCTCCCTCCCAGGAGCAGGAGCTATTTTTAGCCTTCCCCCCACTCCCCACTGCCAGCTAACCTACCCCCCATCCCTGCTGCCCCTTCCCCACTGGCACTTACTTCCTCAGCTCCTAGAATTGGCAAATGCTTATAAAACTAGCACGGTTTTTGTTGGTGGGGTGGGTGAAAGGGGGATTGTTCATCCGGGGGTGAAACAAGGGGCTGAGAGGCTAAAAATAACCTTGCACCAGGGGGGCAGGTGGGAAAAGCAAGCCCCGGTGCTGGGGCCAGTGGCTGTACTGTGCTGAACTGTACAGAAGCTCAAGACAGATTGGGATCTAAAAATGGCTAACTTGTGCCCCTGCCCCACTCCCTTCCTCCCCTTGGGAGTCTTGAACTGCCCCCTATGCTCCTTCCCTCTTTGTGCCCCTGCCTCCCTGACAGACTTACCAGCAAGACACTGCTCTCCAAATTGCCAGACTGCATTCCTGTAAATCAGCTATCAGATTGGTATCGCCAGATACAGCTGGTTCATAATCAGCTATTGGTATTGTACAAGAAAATCTTTATCTGTGCACCCCTAGTTTTTAGTGCTTTCTGACATTAGTGTGTCATTTGGCTCAGTAATGATTGTTCTGTGCCATTAGCATTTGGGAATGAGTTAGGATCTGCGCTACAAACCCATCAATCTACTAATGAGGTTTCAAGTTGCGGTATGGCGGTTTAAGTGGCTTTGCATCTCTTAGTGATTGACCATATGGGGGTTTTTTGTCTTCCGATGGTCAAGTGCTTTATTAAACTGTTGAGGTCAGGAGAGCAACTCAGACTTAGTAGTTTGGGATGAATCATCCAAAAATAATAATGGGGTAAAGGATTTACAGTGATCTTAAAGGTTTGTTTTGTAATGCAATAAACCCATCTGAAATATATTTGTTAATATCTACAAATGCGGCAAAGTGAGAGCAAGGTCTCCAAAACACACTGTAATCTTGATTTCTCTAGATCTGAGCACAAATAACATGTAGTCAGTCTCCCAAAACAGAAGGTATGGATGTAATGAGTTGGGATTTGGGATATTTTAACAAAGTGTAAATGTAGTAGGTCAAGTTTATGAAAATCTCAATCCAGCCTTCAGTTTGACAAATTCTGAGGTTGCAGCTGCAGTTAATTGTAGGTGTAAATGGCAGCATTAATACATCCACCTGCTTGACTTGTAGGTGCAACCATTAGATATGCAGATGCCCATGTGTGCCCACACCAAAAAGTTACACCACAGAATTGGAGACTTCTGAAAATAAGGCTCAACATATCTTTAATTGGATCAGATTTTTAAAACGCAAATCCATGCATTTTTAGGGAAAACGGAAGCTCATTTGTTAATTTATAGAGAGTTAAAATTAATGTTGAACTGAGACCAATCATTCTAGGTGGAAAAATCTGCACAATAAGGTAAAACCCCATTTTATTTCTCAAATCTTATTTGCACCTTTACTTTCTCCTGGCTGACTCTATACCGGGGTGGGTGATTATTCTGGATGGAGGGATGCTTACTGAGTTTTAGCAAGCCATCAAGGGCCACATGACAGACAGCCCAGGGCAGATCAATATTAATTTTCTTAATTTTTTAGGGGCCCACCAGCCGAATAGAATGGCCTGGCAGGCCGCATTTTGCCCACCCCTGCTCTATACCCTGCCACACTAACTTTCCTGAATGCTGAGCATCTTCATTTCCATCGCTTTTTAACTTTTAGACCACATTATAATGCCACACCCAGGATACACACACTCTTGAAGAAAATAGCATGTTATGTTATCTGATAAGTGCATCAGTGCCATGGCACGTCTGTTTGTGAATATCTGGAGTCTGGATTGCTGCAGTCATAGGTGTCTGAGCATTCATGTTCAGTATGCTGGAGAGTAGGGCTGTGTGAGGCTTCAGACTGTGCTTCAGATCCAGAGAAGCTTCAGATGCTTCAGCATCCAAAGCAGCATGTCTGGATTGAAGCACTGGCTTCATTAGGCTTTCCGAAGCAGTTCGGAGACACTTCGGAGATCCGGCCATAAGGTATAATGGGGAATCAATGAAATATCTATAACTGGGGTTTTTTTGCCTGATTTGGATAAAACATGCAGGGGTGGTAGCCTCTGCTGAGAGCTTGCCAAGTTTCAAGATGATCGGTGCAGGGGTTCAGGAGGAACTGCACCCCAAATTCTTGAAAGCAAAATTCATGTCATGTATGTGTTACACCACGGGGGGTGAAAACTGTGGGGGTGGTAGCTCCTGGTGAGGCCACAAAGCCTACGAAGTTTCAAGAAGATAGGTGTAGGGGTTTGTGGGGAACTGCACCTCAAGCTGCTGACAGGCTTGTGGCCACTGCAGGGGCTACCGGGATATCCCTGCAGCTTTAACCCTGCTGTGCCTTAACACACACAGTCACCCATGTCATGAGTTTTGGTTGTCCGCAGCTTGAGGTGCAGTTTCCCCAAACCCTTGCACTTATCTCCTTGAAACTTGGCAGGCTTTGTGGCCTCAGCAGGGCCCACTACCCCTGCAGTTTTCATCCCGCTGCACCTTAGCACCCATTGGGTCGTCTATGTCACGAGTTTTCCCTGTCAGCAGCTTGAGGTGCAGTTCCTCTCAAACACCTACACCTATCATCTTGACACTTGGCAGACTTTGTGGCCTCACCAGGGGCTACTACCCCTGCAGTTTTCACCCCACTGTAGCTTAACACGTACACATGACATGAATTTTGCTTTCAAGAATTCAGGGTACAGGTCCCCCCAAACCCCTGCATCATTCTTCTTGAAACTTGGTAGGCTTCATGCTCTCAGAAGAGGCTACCATCCCACAAGTTTCATCCAAATGAGACAAAAAAAACAACAAAGTTACAGATATTTCATTGACTTCCCCATTATACCCTAAGGCCAGATCTCTCCGAAGCTTTGGAGCTGCTTTGGCTGGATCAAGGCATAAACCTGGTCCAGAGCTCCAGATCAAATCACTGGCATCCAAAGCAGCCAGATCTGAAGCCAGATCAAATGGCTGCCTACTCGCACAGGCCTACTGCAGAGCAACTGAAGCTGTCTGCTTTGGCTAAAACTGGAGAAGTCTTGTGGCTAAACCAATTTTTCACCTTCAATCTGGGAATTGTTCTCTAGATCGTGTAAAACCGCAGGAGAGGCAAAGAATGGGAGAAGTTGCTGTTACCTTTGTATTAACTGCCCATATTCTGGAGCTAGCATGTGCTTAGTACATTATAGTATTTCAAAAGAGTACCATTTAGTCCAGAGTGGTGCCTTCCCCATCCCACACACCATCACACACACTATTCAAGCAAATGCATGGCCCCCAGTGCTCCCCAGAGACCAACACTGCTCCTGCCTAGAGCTGTCAGTGACACTAGTCTTCCCCAGCAAAGGACCAGGAAAAGACAAAGCCATGATCCACCTCTTTCTTATGCCCCAGCCAGCTCTGCTGCCTCAACTTACCAACAGTGTGCACTGCACCATCTAAAAAGGTAGCATTTACTTCCAGGACTTCTGGAACATACTGCGCCTTCTAGGACCCAACAGGTCCCAGAGCATTTACAGACATAGTGGGCCACTGATATTCTCCCTGTACAGAGCTGGCCCCAAGTAAGTAAGGCCACTATGGCAAGCTGTAAATTTAGTGCAGTTAGGGTGACCGCCTTTTCAAATCGGAAAGATTGGATACATATTCGCCTCTTTTGCACACCCCTCCCCTCCCCACTGGCAGCACAGTCGCAACAAAGCCAAGTGGAGCAGGGATAGATGCAGTCTGCCCACTGCAGGCTCAGGGCTCCCTGACTTGCTGCCTTTCCCCTGGGAACCCTGCACCAGCTCCATGCCCCCTGCCTGCCTGGTAGCAGCAAGGGGCACAACTCTACACTTCTGCCACCCTGCACAGTCATCTTAGGGCTCCCAGGAGGAGGGCAGCAGGGTGGAGAGCTCCAAGCCCACAGCCAGCAGCCTGCATCCTCCCCCATCATGTTCACAAATCTGGGGGGTACATGCCCCCCGCTCCCAGAGTACGTGCAGTGGAGGGGAGATGCCCTCCCCTCTCCCGGCCCCCATGAGCTGCTTGCGGCTCTTTCACACTTCTTGTCCCAGGCCCCATGCACCACCTTAGCTGGGCAGTGCCCCCAGCCCCACTCCCTCAGCATGGGGGCCTCAATCTGCCCCCCAGCCCTTAACTTACCTGCAAGGAGCTGCTGTCCACATTGCCTGGCTGTATTCCCAGCCACATGCATGTGTGCATGTGCACATGCACATGGCGCACCCTTCATCCTGCTCCTGGCAGCCCCGAGCAGGCCCTTGTAGTTTGCAATGCTGTGGTCCTGCAAGGGGAAACCCAGATCCCTGCACAATACTGCAGATTCTGGACGAATGCTGTCCTGGAGGCAGGCAGCCCAGGACTAGGATGTTCCCACTCTGGGACTGTCCCACCCAATTAGGGGTGGTGACCTGAACTGCAGTACAGGTAAGCGACCACGAGCTGATCACCTTCACCATCCGCCGTAAAGCTGGCAAGTCAGTCAGCAACACAGAAGTCCTTGACTTCAGAAAAGCCAAC
>NW_017728927.1:3258141-3261368 GCF_001723895.1 Crocodylus porosus | reverse complement strand
TGCTTATCTTGCTGGGATCCTATGACCCCAGCTGACTTCCTGCCCTTTGGGCAGGGGGCTGGACTCGATGATCTCTCGAGGTCCTTTCCAGCCCTGATGTCTATGAAATAAATCTGCGAAACTGCAGTAAAATTTGCCCTTGAAGCTGATAAATAGATTGTTCTACATAGATGCAGCAGACATTAAGTAAAGAGGTAGAGCACAAATTTATATCAACCAAACAGGCAACGAGCCTGCTGAAAAATATTTTATTCCTTTTTGGATTAATAAAGCAGCCAGTGCACTTTTGGAACTGACATCATATTTCTGGAAAGGTTTAAACAAACACTAGTTAGCAAAACAATTATCCTATTGCCAGTGATTCCCCTAATAGAATAAGGAATGAGTTCTCTTGTAATAATCTTATCTGAACATTTTGGATTTGGGGTTTACTGTGAACATACCTTATGCTCTGTAGAGCAAATTATGTCTTTCCATTACTCTGCATGTGCTGAGACTTCCCTTGTTCTGGCCATTAACTCAAATTATCACAATATTACACATGCATAAAAGAAAACTGTTGACTAATTGGGAAAACACTTGTATTATAAACAAAACTGTAAAGCTCAATTCCCTAGGACATTCTGGCAATTAATCTGGCAGGGCAAGCTTTACATGTTAGTAGAACAGCCTAGAACAGTGGTTTTTAACCTGTGGTGCGTGGACCCCGGGGGGTCTACAACCTATGTCTACGAAGTCTGTGAAAGATGACTATCATCAATTAAAAAGTACATGACTACTCACACTTACAATTCAAAGCAGTCCACACCTCCATTCAAAATTTTTTAGGGGTCTGGAAATGAAAAAATTAAAACTAGTGCCCTAGATGATCATTTAGATCGCTTTGGCCCCTTACAAAGAAGATAGTTTGTTTAATTTTAGAGCTTGCAAGTGTCTTGGATTTGGAGACACTGCTTTAATTTTTTGCTTTCTAGGGGATTGTTTGTTTTGTATTTAGAGGGTCTGGGGGTACTTTTTTTTTCTTACAGTCAAGCATCTTTTTTTTAATACTAAGATGACAAAGGTCAGTAATCTAATACAGATAGCAGTTGAGAAAAACAGTTTCATGGAGCAAGACTGTAAATCCCTATTAAGCCTGTTCAGTGATATCCCACTCTTTCCCTAAAATAATTAAATGAGTACTTCCAGTTTATTATTTCTGAAAGAAGTAAATAAGTGACAAAATTGTAAAGCGCATTAATATTTGATTTGTAGATAACTACATAAATATTGCATTTGGAGATTACATTCCAGAGCACTGCATTAAAATTGCAAGACTTTTCCATTATACTTCATAATGGAACATGAAATTAGAAACTTCTTCATGGAAAGAAAAAGTCCAACCCTTCTCTGCAAATTTTCCTCAGCATTATTTAGAGTGGGCAAACTTTTCTTTTCCCTTTTAATATTGGGTCCAAAAATGTACACATTGGGCTTGAATGTCAATGAGACTTGATCCCCAATTCCATTTTAATGCTTTTGAAAATTTCAGGCTGCATTTCATAATTCTGTTTGTTGCTTCATTAAAATGTTCTTTATGGTGTTTGGACTAGGAAAGGGAATGCTGTTAAACAGGGAGTTAGCCTGTTAACTGGTAAAACATCAAGTTTTCCAGAAGGTTTGGTAGTTCATAATGTTTTGGTTTGTATCTTTTCTGTTGGTTTCCTTCATAATATATATGTGCAAGAGAAACAATGCAAAAAGGTTCTCTCTGGCAAAAAGAAATACTGCATTTTTTGAGGGATAAACCATTTTATCCCAAGACAAAGTATAGTAATTCAGATGTCATATCCGTAGCCCTAGAATAAACCCTAAAAAGGTTTTCAGGATAAGAAGTACTAACAATTTATCCTGGTACAGCACAATGTGCATCTGAATGTTTATCCTGGGGCTGCATAAATGAATCAATAGAAGAAAAGTGGGCCTGCATTCATCTGCTCACTAAACCGTGACTAGAAAGGTGATGTCTGTATATACCAATCCTAGGATATTTCTGTTCCAGGATAGACATGCAACTTGTTCAGGGACAAATGGAACATCTGT
Source organism: Crocodylus porosus (assembly GCF_001723895.1). Taxonomy (NCBI): domain Eukaryota; kingdom Metazoa; phylum Chordata; order Crocodylia; family Crocodylidae; genus Crocodylus; species Crocodylus porosus. Next base: position 3,259,286 of record NW_017728927.1, on the reverse strand, counting down.
TCCTAGCCTTTATTTCCTATAGGAAAAAAAGTCAGGATAAAAAATGTTTATAAAAGTACCAGTGTAATGGCACAGCCTTACCTCACATCGGTCTGGTTGTGATCCTCACTACAACCCTGATCCAACCCCAGTTGCATTTCTTGAAAAGACATTTCAAACATGTTGACTTGAATTACCAATACTATAGTGGGGACTGGCACCACTCAGCTAATTTTTTAAGACAAAGCCAATGTCATATTTTATCTGTCTGTCTCTCTGTTTAACCAACCCTCTCTTGTTTTTGAAAGTTGTTGCAAGTGCAGTATATTTAAATGTTTCCTTTTGTAAGAAGTCTTTAGGGGTGTGCAAACTGGGCCCTATTCAATTCGGATTTGGCCCAAATCAGGGACAGTGATTCGATTAGTTGATTTGGATCACTGTCCTTGATTCAATTCAGCCAAATCTGAATCTGAAGATTTGATACTGATTCGGAGAATTAGCAATTTGGACACAGACACAGCTTTAAATGTTTTTTCTACATACCTCAAGGTACCAGGCATGGCTTGTGAACACTGCGATGCTGGGGCAGATGGAGCATCCCACAGGAGCATGGTGAGGGGGCCACATGCTCTGTGGAGAACTCAGAAGTGGATTGGAAGTACTTCTGGTCCACTTCCAGGTCCCCCAGGGAGCATGCTGGGCCCTCCCATGCCCCCCAGTTTCGGCAGTCTGCTGTTGGAGGACCCCGGGTGCCCCCCCAGACCCAGGAGGTACCAGTTGCTAAGCTGAGGGGGCATGGGGAGGAGGGCCCAGCATGCTCTCTGGCGGACCTGGAAGTGAACATCTGGTCCACTTCCAGGTCTGCTGCTGAGCACACTGGGGAGTCTCTGGCACTTCTGTGGGACAATCCATGCACCCCGGCATCGCAGCATTCACGAACCGCCTGGCACCTTGAAGTATGTAGAAAAAAACATTTAAAACTGTCTCTATGTCCAAATTGCTGAATCTTTCCAAATCAATTTAGAGGATTCCAACTCAATTCAGAGAAATTAAAGGGTCCTTTGATTCGGTTCCATTTTGGAGATTTGGCCACCGAATCGGGCCAAATCTCCGTCAAATCGAATTGGGGACCAAAGCTTCACACAGCCCTAGATGTCATCCATCAG
>NW_017728927.1:3228180-3258041 GCF_001723895.1 Crocodylus porosus | reverse complement strand
TTTTTTTTTTTTTTTTTTTTTTTTTTTTTTTTTTTTTTAATTGCTACTTGAAGCACAACTCAGGCAGCTTGCTGTACTTAAACCTAGTGGTCTTGATGGCCTCAGCCTGATACCTTATAGTAGTTAGTATAGGTGAGCCAGATGACTCACATTTGCTACTCATGAAAGTAGGCAGGCATTCCAAAATACTGAAAATAGAGATCTGCCTTTCAGTAACAATGGCAGTGCTTCTTCTGAAACTACATTACTGCATCTGCTAATTCATGTTTCTCATGCTTCACTTTCTAGATAGTATCTATCACTTTCTGGGAAGCAATTCTGAAAATGGGAAGACAAATAGAAACCTACATCAGGCAGTCCCTGTGGGCACCTGTGGGCATCCAATCCACCCTGTTTTCAGATGTAGATTGATTTTTCCAAGTCTATTTTTCTTGTTGCATTGGTCTCTAATAATCAGTTTCCATAACATTTCAGTTCTACCGTTGCTTTCATTATCTATGATTCAGCAACAAACAAAGAAAAGAACACGTGGTATTTTGCACTGTAGACTTGAAAAGGGAACGGATTATACTCAAGCTGTAACAAAGAGCTATTAAATACTACTTTTCTTTTTTATAATTGCATGCACCTGATAAAAATCATTCTTCAGTAGGAAAATGATTATTTTGATAGTCTCAGAAGGTTGTTTTTTAAAATGTTTGATTGCTTTCAAAGATATACAGTGGATATCAGTTAAATTTTAAAATCAGAACTTAGTTTTTTTTGTATTTAGTTCCACTTTATATTAAACACTTCATAAGGCGTTTACAAGGAATTAGTGAACAGTGTGAGCATGTTTTATAAATGAGTAACTCATGCTTCAGATGCTTATAAGGACACTGTCAGGAGGTGTTCCAGCTGTTTGTAAGCTATATATTGACATTTGCAATCTATAGCTATATATAATTGATTCATTGTTTATTTAAATAGCTATTAGTTATTTACTAACTCTTTATATACTATTTATAAATGGAAAGTTAGTCTGAATACTGACCATTTCCCTATATGCTGGTAAAATGATCTTCTTTATTTTTAGGGCTAGTTATAAGACAGCAGCATCAATTAACTTTTAATGCTTCCCTTTCTTCTCCCTAGGTTTATTAGAAAACAGGGTCTGGATAGGCTTTTCCTGGAATGTGATACTCACATGTGGCGCCTTGGAGACCGGAAAATCCCAGAAGGAATCACTGTAGATGGAGGATCAGACTGGTTCCTACTGAACAGGAAGTTTGTAGAGTATGTCATTTTCTCCGATGACGATCTGGTGACAAAGATGAAGAGGTTCTACTCTTACACATTGCTTCCTGCTGAGGTGCGTCAGTCCACAAGAAGTCCCTGTCTTCAAAAGTTGTTCCTTGTAGGCCCCACCCAAAGATCACTGAAGTCATCAAGTCTTTGCATTGATGCCAGTGAACATTATACCAGGCCCAGTATGCACAGGAGAAAATAATTTTATTGCGATTCTAATTAAGGTTTTTTATGTTCTAACTCTTTGTTTTATTTTTTAAGAGTGTAAGCCACTTCAAGATTATTACAGATTAATCAAATTTCAAGATTATTGTATTTTTACATGTTTTTCTATTTTCCAAAATTATTAGGGACAGAGACTTGTTTTCCTAAGGAGCTTTCCTCACATCATCCAACACTTTTTACTAAAACAAAATATATAAATCGGCCAAAAAAGGTTTATTGTTCTATTCAAAACTCAGCTGGAAGGCACAGTCACAAATAATTTAGATCATTCAGAAATCATTCTAGCTTTAACTGATGCAAGAATGGAGTGGAGACTACAATTTGTTTAAGTCTAATGTACAGCATTTTGTCAGGAGAAGGTACATTATCTTCAAGTAGAGCCATAGTCTTGTAGACCTGTGGGGTCAGGCCAACTCTCAGGATCTCAAAATTGCGCTGTTAGACAGGAGGGTGTGACACAATTGCACGTATACAAACACACATATCAATTAGGTGTATACACACACTACCACCTCAGGCACATACACATCCAAGCCAGCCTAGCCACATGCATACCTATCACCAATTCAAGCACATATACCATACACCCCAAAAGTTAGACACAGATCACTAATTTGTATATCATGCACACAATGACGTGTATATATATATGCGCACACACACACAGAACCCACCTACACATACACACAGGTAAGTTCCTATCTTTGATGGTACAGTGTATATGTGTGTGCTTGGGGTACCTCAGGTACCTAGGAGAAGGTTCAGGTGAGAGAGAGTTAAGGTGTAAGGAGTGAAAGTTGCCAGAACTTGGATTAGAACTGGTGGACTACAAAGAAACTGGCTGGGGAACTGAGGCTTGGGTTTACTTAGGGTAGACTGGGGCTGGAAACTGAGGCAGACAGCTAAAATATGGGGGGTGGGGGGCAGATAAGTGGTGGAAAGAAGGAGACAGCCAGGAAAGAAACTGAGGCAGAAACCTGGTTGCTCAGGGGAAAAGGAAAAGGCAGTGGGGATAAGACAGTGGCAAAGAAACAAGGGGTTTGGAGGCAGAGAGGAGCTCAGGACAGGTGTTGGAGGTGGCAGTGAGCCAGAAGCAGGAGAGGGAGAAATGAGACAGAAGTTAGAGGGGCAAGGAGCAGAGACTGGAGCAGGGCCAAACCATAGTAAAGTAAAACCCAACTTAGGGGTCCAAATAACAGTTTTATTAAACAGACAACATACTACACAGCCCCATGAAGTCATTGGTTCATACACACACACACACGCACTCACAATGGCAGCAGGAGAAAGAGACTCAGTAGAAAGGTTGGAGTCCAGATAGGGAAGAGAAGCAGAGTCCAAGTCCTTGGTTGAAGACGGGGTGGGGGTGATAGCTACCTATTCAGGCTGGAAAGGGGTCTTTGTCCAGTAGGTGTTGTCCAGAGGGGGGTCACTGGCAGGGCCTCTGGGTGGATAGGTGGTGTGGCATGGTGCTAGTCCAGATGGAGAGAGCATCCCAAGGAGTCAGTCTTCACTACCCGTTTTATAGAGCAGACTACCTCTAATCTCCAGTGGGGAGGGCCTGTCCAGACAATGTCAGTCCTGTTCCAGAGGGCTCCAGGTATTCTTACTGAGCTTGTGCAGCCTTGGCACAATAGTGGGTTGCCTCATCTTCTGTTTCTCGAATGCTGAGGGTAGTTCCAAGGGCTGGGTCGTTAGTCCAGGTAATGGTGTTGATGGTTCAGTCATTCAGAGGGAGCTATTTTTAGACCTACTGCCATTGTCTCTCAAGCACCCTCATTCATCCCCATTCAATCAGGAACCAAGTTACATAGGTGGGGTAGGTGCGAGTCATGGGTTACACAACCAGGCCTGGGGACAGGATGGAGACTTGACAAAATGGAAACGACATGACTTATGCTAACTTACATATATAGGCCTAAATCATATAGTACCAGTAAAACAGTAATATAGAACAGTAAAAATCAATATAAACATAATAATTATACAATATAAAGAAGGAGGAAAAAACCAAAACAAATACAACTAGCTACCAAAATAAAATGCTGAAGGTTATCCTATGTCTTAACTCACTTATTCTTATCTATAGGGAATAGAGAGAGAAAGAAAAAGTCAGAAATGGTTGGGGAAGGGGAGGGAATTCATTTTAAAAGGAAAAAAAAAGAAAAACTGGGGGTTTTGCTACAGTCTGACATGTTCACTGACTGTTCTACACCTGTGCTGGCAGGTGTATTGTTACCCTGGGTGTCGGGCCCTTTTCCCGAAGTATGAACATTGTGTGAGGAATATTGACCTGATGACTGTCTTCTAATGATACCTCCCTCTTCAGTGGCAGTCTCTGTGTGTTTGATAGATGGACTGACCACTCTTTAAAATTTAGGATAATAATCATTCAATGGAGCACAGTGATTGCCATAGTTTGATAGGGTTTCTTATTCTACACACATGTTAAATAAGATCTCTTTAATCCTATTCCTGCTAAAAATCACCCTTCCGCTCCACTCTGATAACCTTTTCATCCATTATCTTGCAGAGAATTTCTGTATCATTATGAAAGGACACAGGGCAATGGGTAATTGGGTAGCTTTTTTATTCTCGCTTGAATGAAAATGTATGCCTTTATGGGTTTAACCAGACAATTCAAGCATAAAATCCATATTCACTGAGCTGTCATTTAACATTAAAAAAGGGTAGGGGGATTATTTGGGGGCCAGCCATGTTAATGCTGTGCCATTTATTTATAGACTATTCTATAGTTGGTTTTAAACAGAAGTCACTGCTCCTGAAATCATCTTTTGCAGAGCTAAATTTGATCCTGTTCTGCTGCTTCCCTCCATGAGGTTTTCTCTGCTTGGTACAGGTCTAAGCTTCTAAAATCATTCTGCCTTGGCTGACCTGGTAACCTGCTACATTTGTCCCCATTACACATGATTAATGTAATAGCTGAAATTATGGTGATATAATTGGGGTGGCCCAATAGGAATTCCTTGCTGCCTTGAGTCAGCAAATAAAGACTTCTGATTTCAGACATAATTGCAGGAGACATAATGTCTTCCTGGTGCCTGGGGTGAATTGTATATTTCAGTGTGAGGTCATTCAACTAGCGGCTCATTACAAGTAATCTTTGGTACTCAGGGTAGGCAGGCTAACAGAAGAATTGACTATGAGCCTGTTTATTTTTTCATCAATCACCATTGTGAGAGAGGCAGTTTGAAAATCTTCCTAGAAAATTCATTGAAATTTACCATCCCCATGTCTCTAAAGTTAACAATCTTGAGCATAGTAAACCAGAGAGTAACTTACAGAAGACAAAATGTTTTGCTTTTTTGCACTGGGATGGCTCATACAGTTGAAATAAATGCAGCATCACAATGACAGTGCCTTTCAGCTTCAGGATCACGAAGCTAGTTGTCTCAGAAATCTTAATTACAGTCATTCTGATGCCCAATAAGTCTTTTGTACCCTGCTTCTCCTCATACTCTGTTACTCTTTGACAGCAGGTATGCAATGCTATCGTGTTCATGCTGTACAGAAGAAATCGTGACAAAGCTACAGGAGAAATTACCTCCTCCATGTAAAGAAGCTGAGCCAAATGTGGTTAAAGTTCAGGCTAGCGGGCTGGTTTTCTGAGCTAAGATGATGAGAATGCAAGTCTGAGGAGCTAAACGTTATCAAACTTTGTTACCTGTTTTGCAGTCTTTCTTTCATACTGTCCTGGAAAATAGCCCTTACTGTGATTCCATGGTGGACAACAACTTGCGGATCACTAACTGGAACCGTAAACTGGGCTGCAAATGTCAGTACAAGCACATTGTGGACTGGTGTGGCTGTTCACCTAACGATTTCAAACCTGCAGACTTCCACAGATTCCAGGTAAGTTTGCAAACTGCTCTGTAGTTGTCAGTGGGCCTGGTTTTCCACCCCTCATCTCTCTGATGTAGGGAAGCAATTTAATTGCAAGGCTGTGCTGTTGAAGAGATGAAAGACCTATTGTTGAAAATAATAGGAAGTCTTGGGCAAGATCTAAAGCCCAGTGAAGTTAATGGCAATTCTCCGTATTGACTTGGGATTTAAATTAGGTCCATAGTGAAGAATCAGCAGTAATATCCAGAAGATGCGCAAATGGCTCAGCTTTGCAAAGTGAAATACACAGGGGCTTTTGTTTCAATTTGATTGAAACAGAATCAGTGGCTCCTGCCACACCAGCCAGAGAGGGGAAGTGAGAAAACTATGTTCAGGGTAGGCCCAGGAGAGAGCAGTTGCATGGACTCTCACGAGATGCTGCACCACTTCAGATCTGTATATCTGCTATGCCAGAAAGTGAGGAGACCTGCTCCATTTTACACTAACAGTATCGGTGTAGCCAGGTCTTGCAATTTTATTGCAAAATTCACAGCATTTCTTCTTTGTCCTTCCAACCTTCCCCCACCCCCACTGGAGTCTGGACACTTGTGGATTATGAGCATTTCAGGTCTTCTTTATTTAAAAAGGAAGTTACAAGTCCTTATCAGAAGGAGCTTCATTGTGTTTTCAAACTGCACCTTAAAACCTAAAGAACCAAAAGGCAAATTAACAAGCTTCAAAATTGTTATTACTGTCCTTTAAACCTCAGGATTTTTAGTCGTATCTCATGATTTTTGGACATTAGGGCATGAAAACACAACCTCAAGGACTTTGATTGTTTTCCTTGAGGTATGGTTTCCTTGAGGGAAATGTAAGAGGGCACCGCTAGATGTATTCTGGGCGTGGTTGATCTCCAGGGTATGGTCGGGCAAAGTACCTTTAGCAGCTTGTTTCAAGGTCACTAAGTCTGCAGTTCCATTCCCCAAGCTCTGTGGGGTTCCCTGCACAAAGCTTGTTTTGCAGAAATGACAACCACTCCAAACCAGAGACCTTTTTACTGTCATGATACGCTCTACACCAAGCATCACTGAAGTCAGTGACATGCACTCATAAAAAACGCTAACCAAGCCTGCTTAAACGTCTCAACTCTGATCCTGGTAAATGCTCCAACAAAGAATAGATGGAAAGCTTTTATAAACCAATGAGGATATACAGAGACTGCAGCAGGTCCAAACCAGGAAAATATGCCATTTAGAGAATAATCGGGGAAAACTGAGCACCAAAGGAAATCACCAGTTGGAATAAGTGGTAACACCAACTATTGACAAGGGCTTGATAAGAAAGCCCCTGAGGTTAAACATGTTTCACCAGAAGGATGGCCCCCAGCTCAGAAAATTGTAAAACAGACCACAGAAGGAAAGTATGAGAGAGGGCACGTAAGCTCACCAGTCTGAAAGCAAAAAAACTGAACATGCTTGAAAGCACTTCTTTTAATAAGATCTGTAGCACCTTTGCACTCTTTAACACCCTAACCCTGAACATGGTAAAATAAAGAAATTTTAAAAGCTAATAAAGGAGAGTTGTGTGTGAACTACAATACTTCCAAGATTCTGCAAAGTACAAAGCAGGAAATATAAAAGGGGCTGATCAAAACTCAAAAGCGTTGTCACAGATGGCACCTCTCCCAGAAACCTGTTAACACTTCATAACAGCAAATCCATACATACAAAGTACAATGCAAAATGACTGGATATCAAAGAGCTGGGAAACAATCCCCCCTCCTCCTCTGAGCCCTACCAAGAATTGCAAAATGTATCACTAAACAAAGGCTGTTTAACATTCTTGTCTAGCTCTTGGTCTGGACTTCTAGCCTTCTGTATCTACATACTCTTGTCTTACTGCTTGACCTCTTACAGATTGAGGTCTTTAGGTCTCCATATCTCATGCTTATCATGCTCATCATGAAAATATGCTCCTTGTCTATGGTACAGTCATTGAAGGCAGGAGAGATGAAATTGGCTTTCAGCATGGGCACTAGTTCAGGGAGCTAGGTTTTGGACTCTGCCCCCCCATGCTCCTTAAATTCTTGTGCACAGGTTTCCTGCACAATGTCGTGCTCAGCTGCTCTCTAGGTAAACAGATGTGGCAAAATCACCCCGTGCCCATCCTTCTCAATCTTGTCTAATTAGATGTAACCACACAGATTCTCTGTTCATCCACACTGCCTTTCCATGTAGGGAGCCCCAGGACTTGAATGAAATTAATCTTGACTGAGGTCCTTTCTCCACTGCAGACTTTTGCTGTCATAGCCAGTTTGTTAGGGGCGTGAAGAGACATTGTCCCTGCTTGACACAGCAGAGGTCTGTGTAGATAGATGCTGGCTCTTCTGAGGAAAAAGGCGGTGGAATAAGCTATAGCAGCAGATGTATGGTCTTTCCAGTATGAGCTGCATCTATCCTTGCAGACCTTTGCTGCTAAAGTATCCCATTTCTCTCATACTTATGTATATATGGCCATATAGAAAGGATTAAACCATCTATTATACAATGTGTACAAGACCATGTGTATGCAAGGAGCCTTTTATCTCTATATAGGTATATCATGTTCCTCACTATTTGATTTTTACGCATGCATATATAGATATTGATATAGATATATCTCAAATCAAATACGCATAAAAATCAAATTGGGTCACATACATAATATATCATACTTCACACAATGAAAAAATGAGTTTGTAAAAGCCCTGAAACAATTTATTATTGGAACGATTTCACTGAAGAAAAGGATTAGAGAGACCGATTTAAGGAAAAAAGAAATGCAGAAGTGCAAAAGAGAGACTTGCCAGATTTCATTGTTCTGTGTTCTGAGCTTCCCTCTACATCCCTCTATGGCTGGATCAGGAATGTGACACTTAGGGAAGGATAGATTTCATTGCCCTAATATTTTCCTTGTTCCCTGCCAACTGGCTATTTGTGTACAAAAGAGATTGATGTTCCCTGCATCCAAGTGTTTTCCTTCCCTCACTGCTGTACTCAGATGACTGGGTTCTCTGGCGGAAAGAGGAAGGAGATGTAGGGAAGGTCTCCCTTAGCTGGTGAGCAGTGTCACTCTTCTGTAGAGCTTTCCCACATCCCATTCCGTTACGTCCAGTGCAGCAAGGTAGTATTCCTACTCTGATAATGAAGAAACACCTCAGTTTGCCTATTTAGAAGACTACAGACTTCAGGAAAGAAAGTGAAAATTAAAATGTGTAGCATGCCTTGTATAGGTGTCCCTAATTCTTATCTTCTCTTAACCAATGAGGATAAATGAGCCTGAAACTAGCCCTGGAGGAAACCAGTGCATATTATCTCTCTTTCCTCTCTTTTTGTGTAGACCTGTACGTCTAGATCCTTTATAGTGCTTCACATGAAAATTAAGAGACTTTTAGGCATTTATGTACCTCCTTGGGGCTGTTAGGACATCTGGAGTTCAGTGACTCCCAAAACCTTATTCTAACACACTTTGTTTTCTCCGCATCTGCCTCAAGATGATGTGCAGCTTACAGCAGATAAGACATGTAGCCCTGGTTGCTGCCCCTCCCATCCCTGGCACTTTCCACCATGCCCTTATGTCATGATTAGAGACATTAGGCTGAATATTTAAAACCTGTTTGGTTTTGGAGAAGGCCAGAATACAGCCCTGCCTCTGGCCAGTATTAGTGGAGTACCAAAGTCTTGCCCTATTTGCAGAAGAAGTTATCAGGAATGGAATGCAAATAGATCTTTACCTGCCATTCACTTGCCTTGCTCTCTTCTGCACACCCATCTGTCCTGCAGGCTTCATCTTCAGACCACCAATTACCATTTGCCACGACCTACACTATGGTGCCACGCTGTCTTACATTGCCTATTGCTGGCTATCGTTTCCTTTCCGTGTTTGAGTTTGCCCATACTTAAAGCTATTCAGTATTAAACTCACATGCTGCCTTACTCCAGAGTAAAGTATCACCTTAGTGCTAATCAGGAATAGTAACTGAGCTTTAAATTCATACCTCGCCTTCATCCAAATTACCTTTTATCTGTAGATAAGCCATATTATTCCTAACCTGCTTAAAAAATGTAATTGACTGAGGCATGACATTGAATAGTATGAATTATGACCAGAGATCCTCATTTTCTGTTAAAAAATCCAAAATTCTCTGATTTTAAAAAAATCCACAATTCTCTGGTTAAAAACCCTCGAGTCCACATTGTTCCATAATTAAAATGGAATGGCACCATATATAGAGGTACTAGACAGTCACATTGCTGGGGTCACCTGACCCCAGTTATCTTTCCTGCCTGGTGCAGGGGGCTGGACTCAATGATCTTCCAAGGTCCCCTCCAGCCTTACAATCTATGAATCAGTTGAACACAATGTTTTATTAAGATTTTTACAATTTTAACGCAATTTGGAAGTCTATCAGTGCCTCAATCGTTATAATAAAATACATTGTAAATACCTATATACTTTGGCATTTGATTTTGGTTTGTTTAACATGGAAAACCAGAGCTCCTGCTGCCCCCTTTGCTCACCAGGACTGAGGTCCAGCTGCAGCTGGTCCTTTGATATAAATGCCTGAGGTCACTGTTAAAGTTTTGCATTAGAGAGCAAAAATGCCATAAAGCTGAGGGTTATGTACCTTTCTTGGCACTTTTTGGAAACTTTGGCAGAAAAAGCCTCATGGAGCACTGGAGTGCCTCATCCCCAGTGTTGCAGGCAACATGAATGTGCACAGGAGCATACAAGCTCTTCCCTTCAGCCTCTTACTTCCATGCTGTTGGGGCAGATTGAGTGCACCCTGCAACCACACACGCTACCAATCAACGCAGATGTTGGGGGCTCGGGTGCTAGGACAGTGGTGGCAGGGGAGCTCAGGGCTGGGGCTGGTGCGTGAGGCTCACAGGATATCAGATGTGAGCTGTGTGTGTGTTTGGGGGCGGGGAACAAACTCCTTTGGTGTGTGTTTTGGGGTCTGTGTGAGCGTGTGTGAGGCAGGGGGCCATGACAGCGATGTGGGGTGGGACAGGGGCCCCTGAAGGCAGGTATAGGGGGCTCTGAGGGGGGTGGGGGAGCCGGGTTCCCTGAAGGGGGGGAGTTGGAGGGGGAGGGGACCATGAGGTGTGTATAGGAAAGTCCTAAGAGGGGGTGTAAAAAGTGTATGTATAGGGGAGGAAGGGCAGAGGGCCATGGGTGGGAGGCAAGGATCCCTGAGAGAGTTATATAGGGGAGGCAAGGGCTTCTGACAGGGACAATGGCCCTACAGGTGGGTGTGTAGAGGGGTGAGGAGGGCAGGAGCCTCTCCCCCCCAACAAGGGGGGTCAGGCTACTCAGCCTCCCACATGGAGGTCAGGGCAGGGCCTGTCCCTGCCAGCAGCTGCTGTCTGCACCACAGGTTTGGGCCCTGGCCAGGCCAGGGAGGGCCTCCATGTGTTAAGACCTGGACCAAGGTGATCTCCCGGTGCCAGAGCACCTGGGGCATGGCAGGGCTGGGTCCCGGCGTGGGGGTGCTGCCCAGGTTCCCCAACGCCAGCCTGAGAATACCCGCCAACCCCTCCCCCACTCCTCCAGCCTGCCCCCCTACACCCTTGCCCTGCCCCCTGCCAGCCCTGGTGGCTCCCACTATAAGCCCCCCAGCCCTGGCAGTGATACCTGCACCCCCCTGCCCTGCCAGCTCTCCCCACAGCCCCCTTCCCCAGTTCTGGCAGCACAGCTCACACTTAATCCACAAGCATCCTCCCCCCAACCTACCCCAGTTCTGCTAGTACCCCTTATTCCCAACCCATAGCCCCCTGCTCCCTCCCAGCCATGTTGGAGAGGGCCCCTAGCTGCCCCCAAGCCCCAGCCCCTTAGTCCCCCTGAGCACTACTCACCCCGAAGTCTGCAGGAGGGAAAGTGAGTCTGAGCCGGCCCTGGCTGACAGATTCTCAGACCCCTTCCCCTCCTCCTCGCCCTCTGGACAGGCCTAAGAGTTTCCTGCCCTTTTGCAAGCACCTCGTTGCAGGCTGCAACTCTGTCAGCTGGCGGACAGCTGTCTGCAAAAGAGAAACCAACTGTTTCCTGCTTCCAAGGGGAAACTCCACATTTTTCTCCTTTAAAGGGGAAAATCCGTGTTTTTCCACAGGAGCAGGAAACTCAGATCCCTGATGATATATTATAATGTCTTCTCCTCAACCAGCTGCAAAAGGACAGGATTAAACTGAATTAGAATTTAAAAAGTCTGTTAAGAAATATTGGCTTTGTAATTTATAGAGGGCATGGACATTTTCAAACTAAATTCTTCCATTTCCCACAAAAATTATTTGAGACCACTAGACTAGCTTCCCATGTACAGTACTGTAGAACCCAAGTAGGTACAAGGAGGATCCTCTTCTGTCACTAATGTGATTACAGTTCAATCCATGTTTTTCCCTTAAACCATCTATTTTTCCTGTAATTTGATTAGCTTTTATAGACCATAAATTAATAACAAGCATAGACTCTCTAATTTACTTTAATTTAATCCCCTAAAAAGATTTAGCATCTTTTTCTCATTTGAAAGTAATGTCGTTTGAAACTTCAGGGAAGGGAAGTTGTTTATAATAAGCTGAAAGCAAAAGATGCATGTCAACTGTGCAGGCTGTAACAGCCCTGTTGATTTAGGGGTTCATACAATGGCAACATGTTCCCTAAACTTTTGGTATGTACTCTTTTCTACATAAGTGTCATGCTGATAGAAAGCCTTTCAATAAATGTGCTTGAAAGCTATTATCTGTTCTAGAAATCTCTGTGGCACTTCTTCCTTTGTCTAATACCATATTGCTTCCTAGATGATGATTGTCAGCTTATTTCTGATGGCAAAGAGTCTCATTCTGAAAGAGTGAAATTTGCTCCTCTGCAGACCACTGACATAGGTCTCTTCATCAGAGGAGGGACTTTGTACTCTGCAGAAGAGTGAGTCTCCCAAAAAGGGAGGAAAGTTCATGGACAGTTTCTGTATCTTTGTGTTAGTGTATGTAATACAGGGCCTGCTGAATGAAATAGCCCTTCCTATGCCCTCTAGAGTGCAAAGCTTCATAGTGTTAATTGTGTCTTGCCAGCAATTCATAACAAATTGGTCTTTATCATTGTCATTACCATAAGATATACATTAATCCTGGCTGCTCATGGAGTTACGTCTGGGATGAATATGGCCCAGTGAATTTTACAGTCTTCTTGACAGGCTTTCTACAGGCTCTGATCAGATGAAGAAGAGACGCTAGGGTGTGACATTTTTGAACAAAGCAGCTTGCTGTTCTAAATGGACTACAAAGCAAGACTAATCAACAGTAGGCTGTTCATCCTCACTCCGCTTCTCTTTATCTGGCTCATACCCAAATACCCCTCGAGGAAGAAGAATACTTTGTTCTTAGGGTAAGGGTCACTAGCTTTGACCTTCCTGTAAATGTTGTATGTAAAACTTTCCCCAAAGATATCCAGATAACCCCTATAAAACCCTGTGCTCATCACTGATTGCCAGTCTGATAGACACTGCACTCAGCATGGGATTATCCCATGCACATTGTGCCTGGAGCGACCATTCTAATTTAGCACTGTAAATTAAAAAAAAAAATCTTCTTTTCCCATTTGTCTGTAGCATTATTGCTGTAAATATAATGCCTATAGGCTCCAGCCATAATCAGAGTCTTGTGCACACAATAGGAAATAGCCTCTTTCCCAAAGGATGTAAACTCTAAATTGACAAGTCAAATGAAGGATCAGAGAAGGAACAGTCTCACCGGGAGGTGAAGTGACTTACCCAGAGGATAAAGGATTTCACTGGCGGATCAATGACACCATCTCATTGACATCATGACTCTTTGTCCAGTGCCCTGCTCACTGGTTCACATCACAGCCCTTCCTGAAACCCACTAATATGGACATACATTTGAAAGGAAACACTGTGGTTCATTTAACTAAATTATGTACCAGGTCCTAAGTGAGTGGTACTTGAATATGTTCAACAATCTCTATATAAAAGAGTTAACAATGTATTTCTCAGTATTGTTGGCAAATTTCTGCTTGACTGCATCATCTGTATATATTGTATTCAGAGTTTCTCTGTCTGCTATTACTTGGCTCTACAGAAAACAAAATTAAATAGTTGTTGCTGAAGTTTTAGCCTTTTTGCCATACCCTTCCCCCATTTACTTCAAATCCTTGTCTGTCATGTCCTGCTTTTACTTAGATTATAAACTCTTCCGAGCTGGCATTGCATCTTCTCTAAGATCTACCAAGGGCACTTCTTTGAGCAGTAAAACCAAAGAATAATTAAGTTCCAGCCCCTAACAGTTGCACAAAAGTCACAAGCAAGGAATCAGAGGGGTTTTCCTTTTGTTCTCAGGGACCTACCAATCTGGACAGAGAAAAAAACATATGCTTTGATATGAGCATTAGTCCAGCATCACTGTTTAATTTGTTGTAGTCCATAGGGAAATGCTCATGTCCTAAACTCCACCCTGTTGCTTAGGACAACAGTGCTGTGACTAGAAATGGAAACTTACTGATAAATCTTTTTTTTTTTTTATTGTCAACACAGCAGACTGCCAGGCCAACGTTCTTTGCCCGCAAATTTGAAGCTGTGGTGAATCAAGAAATAATTGGCCAACTGGATTATTATTTGTATGGCAACTATCCATCTGGCACACCAGGCCTCAGGTCGTACTGGGAGAATGTGTATGATGAGCCTGATGGTATTCACAGCATCAGTGACATTACGCTGACCATGTACCACTCATTTTCCCGCTTGGGCCTAAGGAGAGCTGAGACTTCATTTCACACTGATGGAGACAACAGCTGCCGGTTAGTTTGAATGTTTTTTTTCTTTTTTATAAATAAATGGAAGGAGGATTCTTAGGATTCTCAGTTGGGCCTGATACCCATTGATTTCAGTGAACTTGGGGTCAGATCCTCATATTGCAAACTGCTGGCATGTATGGTGTGAGTGGTTGTGCTGCTTTACAATAGTGTAAAATAGTGCCTTCACCGCAGGTATTTCACTCGTTTTGTCATATAGGGTGACGTGCATATTCATAACACAGGGCCAGTCAACTGTGATAAGTCGTACGTATTTCCAAGAATGTTAGTGGTCGTCTTTGTCCCTCTGGAAAACCACAACCATGAAGTCAGGTCAGGTCACCCAAGTCTCCTGGACAGGTCACTAAAGCTTTCTAGGCCAAAAATGCGGTCAATGATGTAAAATGTAGTAACAAATGATGATACCCTTTCTATTCCACAAACCTAGTAAATAAAATCCCTTTCACTGAATATTTTAAGGGTTGGGGTTTTTTTGCGATTACACAGAAATGTTGCTTTCATTCATTTCAAAGCAAAGTTAACATAGTTGTTTGTCTTCCCTGCATACATAATGTGAAAGGGTTTATTTTCAGAACAGGCCTTCAATGCTTTCCCTGATAGACAACGATTCTCCCTCTACTTTAAAAAATACCTACTCCTGCATTTTTACCTGTCTGTCTTTTAATGCCAGCAGATGAATGCTTACAACCTAACTTTGTGACTGCTAAATATATTCCTTGCAGTTTGATGTGTCCTGTGTTCTTGAGTAGGAACCCAGGTTTTTGTGACTTTCCCAGCACAAAATGTCTGAGTATAGTCCCATTTGGAAAACTTTGATAATTTGTAAGCCAGATTTCCATTACACCACTCCAATAAAGGTTACTGCAAAACAGTAAAAGATCAATAACACTTTGATATAAATAATCACTAGAAGAACATCATCTCTTATTTGAAGTAAAGACAAATGTAAAAAGAAAATTCCATGGTTATTTGGCGTGTAGCAACAAAACCAGAAGAGGAGATGGGAGCAACATGTTGCTAGTAATAAAACAATGTAACAATTACTTTTCCTCTCCCTTTTGCTAGCATTTTAGCAATGATTTATATGAATGGTGGATTACATTTATATAGAGCCTTTCATTGAAAAGGAGCTGAAGGTGATTTGCAGGCTTAAACACACACCACGCACAGGGGAATCATTTTATTCACCACTGAAACACTGCTCCTTTGGGATGAAACACAGCTGTTTTACAACACACAGAGAGTCTATGAAGCAAGTTAAGGCAGAAAGTCTATGATGTCCAAAGGAAACTGCACTTGGCTACTTTGCCTAACCCCCTCGTGGCTAGGAGTATCTGGTCACAGCCGCAAGTCCTGTCCAATTTTAATTTTACAAGGCATATCCCATCCCATTCTTTGCAGTTGCTTTCCTTCTTTGACTTCCTCTCCCTCTTCCTCTCCCTCTCCCTCCCCCTCATAATTTTGAGAGTCTCCAAGGCAGCAGCAGAGGTAATAGGCCTGGGTTTGTGTTCCTCTGCAGAATCACTTTTGCTCTAGGGCTTGCAGCTGCATGAAGTCAGCAGATACTGCAGTCACCACCCTAGTTCATTTGACACTGCTTCAGGCAGCAGAAGGAAAGCTTTGCAGCACAAGAGCTCACTCCGTCCATCCCGTACCGCCACGAGTTGATGCACAGGAAATTTCTGTAAGGGAAGTTGCTTTGGAGACTGCTAACGAGTTGTAGCCCGCTGCTTCAAAGGCATGCCTCTTTCGACTGTTGTTGAATTTAGGTTATATCATGCATCAACATCTTAAGAGAGTTGGGATTTAATTTATCTCTCTCCACCCCGTGATATTTTTACCAGTTGCTGCCAAGAGACAATTTAGTCAGAGTGTTTCATGGATAGTATAAATATTTGCTTGGACACGCACAAAATGGAAGGTCGTTGGAATTCAGAACAGAAGCTGGATTGTCACTTCCGTTGGCTCCTGTGCTTTGTTTGTTGTCTCGTAGCAGACTCCGCCGGAGTCGGCCTGTTTGTATTCTGTCTTCCTATGCTTACTTCTCAAGCTCTAGAAATTTCAACCCTTGCTTCTATAGGTTTCATATAATGCAACATTGTTCTTAGTCAGCTGTCTTCAGCCCTAGCTCCCTGCCATACATCATCATCACAGGGAGTCGGGTTTTAGCAGACAAGTTTTCATAGGCAGATATAATACTAGTGCGTTTAGAACGTGTCTGTCACTTACTTCCTTCACAATTAATTACAGCACTGCAAAAATGTCCAGTTATCCTGATTAGAGCCATAGTTGTACCCTTTATAGTATTGCTAAGAAAACCATTCGGAGGATAAAATATTCAGTTAGCCATATGTTACATTGTTTTTTTACTAGCCATATGTTTAAACCAGGGACAGGCAATTATGTCAGGTGGAGGGCCTCTTACTGAGTTTTGGCAAGTCATTGAGGGCAAATAAATATTAATTTTCTAAATGTTTTAGGGGCCCCATGGACCAGATACAATGGCTGCATTTTGCCCACCCCTGGTTTAAACCTATGACTATGAACATTATTTGACAAGTTTAACTAAACTCTACAAATCCTTCTTGTTAATGTTTTCTAAATAAATGGAAAGATGGACAGTATCTGGCAAAAGCAAACCAAGCCCTTCTGTAAGGAGAAAGGCATTTTGTTCAACTATGCATCAACAACTTGTTTCCAGTATCCCCTGACAAAACCAATGCATAAAACATGGCCTTTTCTGAATTGTGTTCAGTGCAGCACCTCTACTCTGATTTGCAACACCCTTTTATGTTCCCACTCTGTGGATGTCTTGATAAAAACATACCAATTGCTGCATGCTACAAGGCGGTTTTATGACAAGGCCCTTGACATTGGTTTGATCACTGAATAATTTGAGAGCGAGGCTGGAGATGGCAGCAGGAAAAATCTCTGAGAAGCACAAGATCCTTGTCAGTTGACAAACAGGGATTTGCATCGAATTTGTATTCTTAATTTGTGCTACGTAAAAATAAGGCTAAGGACTGGTTCCACATGACCCATATAAAGTCTTTGTAAATGGAACTATCGTACTGTTATCGTAGCAACGAGAGGCACTCGGTTAAGATGGTGCTAAAGGCATAAAACACAGACAGCAGATATGAATGGGACACAGAGACTGCAAACCTATCTTATGCTTTACTGTCTAGTCCTACATTTCAGTGTTCACAGGTAGGTAGGACAAGGGTAGTCTGTTTGACATTATTGCTTACAGTAACAATTGTTATACTTGGACATCGGTAACAAAGCCCGACTGAAGTATCAAGGGTTAGAAATTTTCTGAAAGTAATTGAGTTACCAGTGAACGTTTATGCTGCCAAACTGTTGCTAGAATAACTGTAAACTGGCAAAACTGCCTAACTGCCATTTGTCTCTGATGGACTGGAAAACTTTCCTCCCTGGCACTATATTGCACAAAGCTTTTCCTTCACACTTCTCAGTTCTCCAAGAGGCAAAAAAAGGCCCCAGTCCTGCAAAGTCTTATTTGAGCGTTTAACTGGAGCCAGCGTGAGTACTGCCAAGGAAATCAACAGAATTTCTCCGACCGCATGAGATTAAGCACATGCAAGTAACTTTACAGGATCAGGGACAGGAAGGGGCAGATTCTCTCTGCAACTCAATCCAGTTGTGTCTTTAACGAGAAAGGCTTCCTATTCAGAACAGAGCGGTGATTAGAAATAAACAGCTAGGCTGTAACTCTGTCGAGAACACTACTTTTGTGGCATCTTATTTAAAGCAAAATAGTGTTCACAGAATTCAGAGTTTTCTCAGGAGAGGTAAGTTTCTGGAATAGAAAGGTTTTGGGGAGCTCTGACAGCTGTGTGCTAAAGCACGGGGGTGAGAGGCTGCAGTACCCCACTCTAATTAGGGCAGTTAGCCTGATGGTTTCAAGACTTGGGGCATGGTAACTGGGTCACATTTATGCACTTCCCTATTTGAATTCGTTTTCAGTGGAGCTTTAGGCATGGCCTTCATTTGAATTGGGACCTCAAAACTAAGTACTCCTTAATACAGAAGTGTCTGGATGTAGATCTGAACTCTGCAGTTTGGACTCCTTACCTTCATGTAAAATATGTCTCCGTGTAGGATTTCTTAGGCAGAAAAAGGTTAATAGGAGATTTCTGGGATGTAGAGACACTCTAGAGGTTTAATTGTGAATGTCTTTCAAATTAGCATATTCTTAGTAAGAATTTTAATGTTTCGGAACGATAAGAACAACCTGAGAATAATTGATAATGAGGAAGGAACATATTTAAAGTTTCTTAATGAAGTAATACTATATTTCTTAACTGAATCAAATATATTTTAAGCCACTAGCTTCACATGAATGGTGATTCCATGTCTCTCTCTTTCCTAAGTGTGATACCACCTGTGTATACTACATGTTTTACAGGTATTATCCTATGGGCCATCCAGTTTCTGTCCATCTCTACTTCCTTGCTGACCGTTTTCAGGGCTTCCTAATCAAACATCATGCAACCAATCTGGCTGTCAGTAAACTAGAAACTTTGGAAACTTGGGTGATGCCGAAGAAAGTGTTTAAAATTGCCAGTCCACCAAGTGATTTTGGAAGGCTGCAGTTCTCAGAGGTAAGCATTCCTCATAACCTCATTCTCAGCAGGGTTTATAGGTGACTGATAAATTAGCATGCCAGCTCAACAGTATATTGGAAGACGTGAGGACAAATCTGAGGGCAGAGTGACTCAGAAGTTGACTGAACAAATACTTTTCTGTAGGAGGTACCAATGGGAATTCTAATTTATTGGCCAAGTCTCTATCATGTTGATGACTTCCTGCGTGATATCCTTTATGCAATGTGTTCCTCTTGTTTTAAGTGGGAGCTGAAGGCCATCTTTTCACAGGAATGGTAACTGTTGCTTATTTCCCCCTTTAAGAAGGACTTTGGGCTAAAAAAAACCCTAAAGATACTGCAGCTCTAGACTGGGGTAGACTTTATGGTGGAATCTCTGTGCACTATTAGATTCTTCTTCTCCCAAATACACTGATAAAAAATTAACATTAATAAAAGTCAGGGACTGATGCTATGCGTGACTAGAATATTGATGTAGGAACATCAAAGAGAAAATTATCACAGCAGCAGTTGAGATTTACCCACAAATCCTGTTATTTCTTCATAGGATTTGCCTCAGTATCTAACACACACAGTGTGAAAAATGAACCCCTAAAAGACATCTGGAAAGTAGACTGGTAATAGAACCTGACATCTATGTTCTGTTTTAAAGATATAACTGTCTGAACATTTAATTTCATGATTTTTCTTGTTAAGCTACAAATTTCAATTAAAGCATAACATTGATTGAACAAATTTGTTCTCAGTCATTATGGCCAAGTCCATAAATTAACATCTTCTTGGGCAATTAAGAAGGGCCGAGGTAGGATTCAGTGTTTTGGTGTGCGTGGCAAATCCAAGACATTAATGTCCCATTAAGGAGATGAATACAGGGTACATTCCGTTTATCAATGTGTCTGGTGGTTGACTTGCCATTTTGTGCTGTGATAAATTGACACACAAGCTGTATTTCTTGTGATTTGTAGTAGCACTTCTCTTGTTTATTTGGGGGTTTTTTTTAATCCTACTTTAGCACAATTCCTGATCAAAGTGTTTCTAAGTTTGAAAACACAGGTGCTAGAAGCAGAAACAGATTGCCTAATTATATTAAAATTAAAGTATTCCAGACTTTCTCAAACACAGTGTTGAATAAGAAAAAGAACAAATCTGGACTTCTATCAATCCTTCAAAAAGTTTTGGCTCCCAAATCTGCCCACAGGTCCTTAGATAAGGGACCCATATAAGTGTGATCAAGGAAGAATTTGGCTTTTGGTGCTCTCGCTTCACTTTAGAAGGAAAATTTTCATTTGTCACAAAGAGAAGCATGGATAGGTGCATGAAAAGCTGTTTGTTTCAATTCTTGTTTCTCCCTTGTATTCTCAAATTGTTCTGTCTCTTTGAGTTGATTCATGTTAAGAAAATCAGGAAGTAAAAATTACTTATTTTCATCGCCTTTTAATTACTGATTTGACTTTAGCTTGGACAGTGGACATGTATTTTTGGACCAGTTTCCCCAGTATAAATCCAAAATAACTTGTCTGGCTTCAGTCAAGACTGACAGACCCCAGAATTGATCTTTCTTTATTACAAATGGCATTTATCACTTCTAAGAGGCCCCACGATTGTGAAATAAACTTGGTGGTTCCCCTATGATTAGAGCTACAATGGTCTTAAGAGCAAAAGTCATAGGCTAAGTGGCTGCACACTGTATTCAGAGTACTGTGCTTGTATGCATCATGACACACCTCTGCTGCTTTTCTAACAACTTTCTTCTTGTGATTAGACAGTGGATTAGAGTTGGCAAGGTGGCTGTTGGCTGAGCGCTTCAGTCCTTCTCCTGGCTTACACAAATGAAACCAGCAGGAAAGGCTGCTTCAGAAAGTGCCCCTGATAAGGCGTAATGTTTTCCATGGGCTTTTTGGGCCCTGCACACAATGAGTGTTACAGCAGGAATCATAGGATGTCTACGGTTACGATTAGACCCCTGCTGCTTTTACGATCCTAATGGCTGCCACTATCCCTCTTTGCTGTTCCTGTTCCACTTCCTGAACAGCAGGTTTTCAGCAACAGTCTAAGACCACATTTGAGCAGTCCAAAGGAGGGACCAAAAGGTGATCCTGTGAACAATACAAAAATGCTACTGCTTTGAGTCACACAAGTTTGGGAAAAGTAATGGCAGAATTACAGTTGCACACTGCATTCTGAGCACTTTTTCTTCTATGAAGTATGAAAGAGAATAATTCCTAGGATACACTCTAGCCTCAGCCTACTCCCTCCCAAAAAAGTGCCTTACATAAGATGTCCTTATTATCGACTAGTAACTTGGATTCATGCTATCTCTTCGGAAACCTGAAATAATACCACTGGAAAGGGAAAAAGTTGATTAAATTAAAAGTACCAGAAGGCTTAAACTCTGGCTATATCACTGGAAAACTAAATTCATTTCTGGCCTTGTTAAGAATCGTGATTCATCACCGAGAATAAAATAAACTAGGTGGCAGGCAATTAGTGTGCTTTGTGTGAACCTAATGGTCCTGTTTGCAGTGAGCAATGAGACACAAACCCATAATCAAGGCATAATTTATCTTAAGAAAATTTTATCTTGGAACTGAACAAGGATTAAAACAGTAGTTTTATGCCAAGGAGATGGCTGAGTCCTGGCTTTACAAGTGTACCCAGCACCCACTGCCTTTTCTTGAAGTTAAAAATAATGGATGTTAAAATAATGGCATATCAAATATACGTCCCTACAGAATGATAAAATACAAAATGATGAGGTATGAATTTGTACCTGTATGAGTGTGTGGGCTGCTTACGCATGAGCATCAAAACTGCAAGCGACTTATGGAGCTCCTCCCAAATGTCTACTACCATGACTTTGATTCCACCCACCTCGTCTGGCCATAAATATTAGCCAAAAGCTATTTTAAAACTGTTTTAGGGATCCATGACAAAATTAGTTCTCTGACCCCCAGTAGAGCAGTGTTTAGAAGAAGGTATAAAAATTGTTCTAAAAATTGCTAGAAACAGTATTACTTATAAAAGGTGGTAGTTTTAAAGACTTAAATTTTCCACTGAAATCCACCAAGCCTGAAGGGGATGTGTTATGTTTTTCTGATTCTTGTAGACAAGTGGAGGCCAACTTTTTTGGCAGGCATGCCGCAAATTAGCCCCATACCCTCTCCAAGTGGCACTCTGATCCTTTTCCCTTATCTGATCTGCTGCTCTGCTTTCTGCTTCCTGCCCTTTCTAACACTGTGCACCCTGTTTCCTCCCTTGTCTGTTATGTGTTATACACGCACACTGCCTGTGCCACTTGTGGCACTGATGCGACAGGTTGGCCACCCCTGCTTTAGACTGACTGCTCAGTTCAGGCTGAGGCAGTCCCTGTGTTGCTCTAATATATGCTATGGAGGTATAGTTTCCCAATTGTATACATTAGCTGGACATCACTAGAGCACACTGCACTCTTCCTGTAATTTTTCCAGTGTCCCCTTCATGCCAGCCTATAATTTCTAAGCATTTTCATAGTAACAGTATAGAAGTCTCTACTGGATTTCATAGAGTTGCTAGCACTTCCCCTTTTTCCAGGGTAAAATCTCTACTTGAGGTAGTCTTTTGATTGGTTGGGGTTGTTTTGCCCTTGGTTGGATTTTCTGGGGTAGAGTGTCATTCCCATGATAAAGCTTTTTCAGAGAGGAAGCTTTTGCAGCTTTCCTACAGACTATCAGACTTAAGTGTCCTGCCATTCTGGAAGGCTGTTAGATCCCCCTGACCAAGATCCCTTTATCATGAGTTCAGGGCTGGCATCCATTGTTACTGAGGAGTCAAATAGCATCCTGATGCTTCATACCATGCTGACAAATGAGGACTTTCTTCAGTGGAGAGTGGAAGCAATCGCTTTACTAATTCTTCAGAGCACCTTCTGTTTCTTAACATCATCACTTCAGTCTTGTCTGGGTCTAGTTTGAGCTGGCTCTTCTTTATCCAGGAGTTGATTTCTTGTAGGCATTCTGATTTGTAGATATTGTCTACAACATCATGGAGACAGTTGTCCTCATAACCATAATGTCAGAACACTGCATAATCTTTCAAATATTTGTTCTCACAGTGCCCTACAGAAGTGCTATTATCCCATTTTAAAGGTGGGGTAAGAGTGATGTATCCCCATTTTACAGAGTGATGTTCCCACAGAAAGTTCCCACAGAAAGTCTATAGCAGTATAAAGAACGAAACCTGGTTCTCCCGCGTCCCAGATGAACACTAGGCCATTCTTCCTCTCAACTGAGATGCAGCACATCTCATCTTAGACATGTGGTGTGTATGTCTGTGTATACCTACCTTGGTTACAGATAAGCTCATGCTATATACAGTGTTTGGATGAAAATATATCACAGAAGCTAACTATTATATATGCCTTCATGCTCCCTGTTTACAAATGTTTGTCTCTAATGTACAGTGTTTAATTGCAAAGGCTTATAAGTTCATATTATCCCATGGGTTACAGGCGAGCCATTAAAACCCATATAAAGAGCACTGAAATATGAAAGCTGCTAGGAAAATGAAAGGTCTATTAAATATTTATGGTAGGTTGTGAATCAGCTGCTTTACTGTTACTTAGTAAATAATAATAATTAAAAAAACTTCAGTATGATGACACTAATCACAGGGCTTACCAGAAATAGCTTGCTGCATCCATGAGGAAGGTGATTGGGATTTGTTGGGTGGGCAGCATCTCACTGTAGGATGGGTATAACTCAGTTTCTGCTCAAGTCAGTGAAAGTCTTTTTCTATTTTGGACAGCAGCTGCCTCATGCTTACACTGCATGATTCCGGTAGTGGTAGTCAATGTTCAGCTTTTTAAGCTTGATTAAAATGGGTGCTAGGCAAAATGGCATGAGAATCCAGTCTGAGCCAGGGGTTTCTTTCCTTTGAGTGTAGAGTTTTCCAAATTAATTTATTTTTTAAGCATAAAAACAAATGACAAAAAGAGAGAGCTTCTTCCATTCAAACAGCATGGGGTCAAACGTTTACTCAAACATCCATAATCAGATCAAAACAATCACTACCATTCCTGACTTTAATTTCTGAAACAGGGTATCTTAATGCACAATTAAGCTTTTAGTTACAGATAGAGATCCATAACAGGCCTTTACATGTCACTATTTGTTGATAATAACACTGGCTGCAGGTACTATACATGTATATCTTTATGTTTTATAACATCAATTTAAGCCTTAACCTACAAGAACCTTTACATGTGCTTGACTGTAAACCCATGAATAGTCCTGTTGACAGGTGTGGGATACAATTTGGAGCAAGAAGGGCCGATGCTATTTTTCAGAGACTACGGTAGTAACAAGCATGTCCTTAATTTCAGATTGGCACTGAGTGGGATGCCAAGGAAAGAGTATTTCGGAACTTTGGAGGACTTATTGGGCCAATGGATGAGCCCATTGGCATGCAGAAGTGGGGGAAAGGCCCAAATGTCACAGTTACTGTGATCTGGGTGGATCCAGTCAATGTCATCGCAGCTACGTATGATATTCTTATAGAATCTAGCGCAGAATTTACTCACTACAAACCACCATTGAATTTACCACTACGGCCTGGAGTCTGGACAATTAAAATTCTGCACCACTGGGTTCCTGTAGCTGAAACCAAATTCCTTGTTTCTCCTCTGACATTCTCCAACAGGCAGCCTATCAAGCAAGGTAAGTGTTTTTGCAGGTCTGGTAGGTATTACAGTTCTCAGAAGAGATGTAAAGTACAAAGATGAAGCAATACTTTACCCATTGCAATTGCTGTTGTTAAAAACATAGTGACACCATACTGCAAACGTATAAAAGAAAGTAATACTTTGTGTGCTAAATCTGAAGAAACTAGTGTTTGAAGACAACTGGAAGTAGCTATATTCAGTCTGTAAAATGTGGGAGTTTATTAGGTTCTGGATTATATGTTTAAAAATTTTAGACATGAAAATCTTAAGAACAGACAAACAAGCGATTTTGTAGGAATGCAAGTAGAGAGGAAGAGGCTGTTTGCATTCATTGCTACTTGTACACATTTTCACAAAGAGATACATAGCTTTTTATGCCATTTGCTAGTCAAAGACTTTATGTATAATAATGACCTCAGGTTATGAAATACTGCATTCATCTAGCATTTTCTGAGCCAGATGTGATATATGCCTCAACTCAAATCACTGCCTTTCCCAACTTTCTCCATAGATGCCAAAGCCTTTCCCTGTAATCTCTACAGAAGTGGGTTATACACATATAGGGTTCTGTATACATGAATTTACTGGTGACTCCAAAAAGGTTAAGACAAAGCCTAGGCTTTCATAGATTCATAGATTGTAAGGCCAGAAAGGACCTTGGAAGATCATTGGATCCAGCCCCCTCCACCAAGCAGGAAAGATAACTGGTGATTAGGTGACCCAGCAAGGTGTCTGTCTAGTCTTCTCTTAAAGGTTTCCAGGGTAGGTGATTGCACCACCTCTGGAGGGAGCTTATTCCACAGTCTGGACACCCTGACTGCGAAGAAGTTTTTCCTAATGTTGAGCCTGAATTGGTCTTCCAGGAGTTTATAGCCCCCTAGTTTTCCCCTCGGGTGCCCTGGTGAACAGTTGCTCACCAAGCCCTTGATGCTTGATGCACTCCCCTAGTGTAGCAGTAAGCTGCTACCAGGCCCCCTCTCAGCCTTCTTTTCTTCAGGCTGAAGAGTCCCAGATCCGTCAGCCTTTCCTCAGATGGCTTGCCTTTTAAGACTCTGATCATACAGATGTCTCTTCTCTGCACTCTCTCAAGCTTGTCCGTGTCCTTGTTAAAGTGTGGTGCCCAGAATTGGACATAGTACTCAAGCTGAGGTCTCACCAGTGCTGAGTAGAGCAGAAGAATCACCTCTTTGGTTTTGCTGAAGATACATCAATTACTTACTCTAGGGGTGGGCAATTATATCAGCTGGAGGGCCAATTAATGAGTTCTGGTGGGCTGTCAAGGGTTGCAAGGGTAGCCCTGTCCCTTGACAGGTACTCTGCCCCTGCCCCAGATGCTGTCTTGGGACCAGAAGTAAACCTTTTGGGAAGGGGGTTTCCTATCTTGGAACCAGAAAAAAACAAACAAATTATAGACTAAAAATCAAACATCTACAATAACATTTTTTTTTTCAAAAAATATTTTTGGCCTGATTTGTACATGTTTGTATCGTGTGTATAGAGGTGATTGCATAATAGCTCAAAATGAGGTCTTATTCTTGTATATTGCGGGCATGAGGGTGTATGGGTGGGTATGGAGTTTGTGGGGGGCTCTGGGTGTATAAACGTGGATGTGTGTGTAGGGGAGGGTGTGTGTGTGGATGTATTTGTATGGGAATGTAGGCAGGTGTGGGCAGTGTGGGTAGATGGGCATAGGGTTTGTGGGGGGCTGTGGGTGTGTGTGGGGTGGGGATGTGGGTTGATATAGGGGACTTTGTGGGGGGCTGTTTGTGGGGAGATGTGTGGGTGGGTATGGGGTTTGTAGGGAGCCATGTGTGGGGTGTGGGTTGGGTGTGTGGAAGAACAGTATGGGGGAGTGTATGTGTGGTAGTGGGGTGGCTGTGTGTGTGGGCCCCCCTAAAAACATGCCTCCCCCATTGCACACAGCCCCTGAAGCCAGTGGCAGCAGCAGGTGGAACCCCTGACAGTGATGCAGTGACTGCACGTGGCAGGATGAAGCCAGCGGTGCAGATCATGGGGTTCAGCCAGGGTGGCAGCAAGAGGGGTAGAGCCAGTCTTGTCCATAACACAGAGCTCCCCGTCATTCCCCATGATCTGCATTTAGCAGTGAGTGGGGCCAGAGCCCTGGCTCCACTGCGTGGGACCAGGAGGCATGCAGCTTGGGTGGAGAACCTGGAAACTGCATGCAAGCCCCGTGCAATGGAGCCAGGCAGACTCTGCTGGCCCAGGCTCCACACTCCTGCTGCCCTGCCTTGGATCCCTGCTGGCCTTGGCCCTGGACCCAGCCCCAGCCCTAGGGCATCAGCGTGGGCCCCATGCTCCTGTTCAGCTGCCACTTTGCTCCTACCTGCCACTGCCATCATTCCTCCATGCCCACCCACTCTCCTGCCACTGCCACCACCACTCCACTCCACTGCTGCCCTTCCCCTGCCACTTCCCCCCCTGCCCACCTGGGAAATTCCCTCAATCTTAAGTGAAATGATAAAGGCATGACCTGGTTAGTTGTCTCAAGTGCTATTAGAATATTCATATGTCCAAGCAGCGATTGCCAATAAGAACCCATATTTATTTGAATATCCTTTACATTTGTTAAGCATGTATAAAGAGCCGTAAGTGGGGGACAGCATTTTTCTGTCTTACCCAGTTCTCATTCAAAACAAGTTTGTTGCTATGAATATCTTTGCCATTCTTACCTGTTGGAGTTTGTCTATTTAATATTAATATTCATAATATCGGTTATTTTTAAGTTGCTAGATACATGAGCTGTCCTATTAAGTGTTCAGAAGTAGTTCTTCATTCTGACAGTGTAGCAAATAATCTGAATTGAGTGTTTACCTTATAGAGGAACGTGCTGCTTCTGTAATGCAAACATCACCAGGCAACTGCTGAGAGCTAATGTAATCCTAATCTTCCTCAACAGGAGCTTGATTCCACACATTTCTCACCAGAACAACAAACTTGCTGGTTTTTTCTTTTAACATTTGTTGGCAACATTTTGCAGCAGATACTATCCCAGCAACATGCTGCTACCATTATTAACTAATAGACAAAGATAAGTAGGAAAATGCACCATATGAACAGAATAGACATTTTAGAGTTTGAGGCAACCAAGCTTACATCTTGATATTGACTTACTTCGTGTGAATTAATTTATTGTATGCCCTTTGCTAATTCAATCGTTACTGAAGAAGTTGAATGGAAAATATAGTACATAGGCAGTGGAAACAGTTACAACCTTGGTTATTTTCTGTGCACAGCTGTAGGGCCTAATGGACAGTTCAGCATTTCTCAGACCTAAGTAAGATTGTACTACTTATGACTAAAAGACAAAACTCCTGTTGATCCAAATTCAAATCTGTAATGACACCATTGAAAAAATGTTTCCTGTTCATTCAGTGGGAGAAAATCAGGTTCATATTTGTTCAGCCAAATTGGCTGTGGTAATTGTAGGTTACTACAAGCATGGAATATAGAGCTTGGGAACAATATTATTTGGAGGAGAAAAAAAACAGTAATGATTTGCTACTGCTACGGTGACGTGTAATCTCCAGATGTCCGATGACATGAAAATAAAAGAAAAATTTATTCCAGGGGCAGATAGTGACACACCATTGTAGTTAAAGTTATACTGACATTTACCGTGCACATTTAGACTCTATTTTTTTTCAAAGCTTTTTGATCCAGCCACAATATTGTACTCTATACAGAAATATCATATAGCTTTGATTTCCCAGTTCTTGTCACCACTTCATTATTTAAACATATTTTTCTGTGCCAAATAAGGGCATTGTGAACCCATGATGTAAAAACTGAAAACAATACACAGGCTAACAAAAAACTTCTAAAATCAAGAAATAGTGCTATTAGTAGTGTATTCAAACTGAAATAAAATATACACCAAATTTTATTCAGGAGTTGTTGACAGATGGGAGCAAAGTATTTTTATTAGAGAATTTCTATTCTTCTAAATATCAGAGATTGTTGCATATACCATCTTAGACAATGAATTAGTAAACTGAAAGATGCTTCCAGAATGTATTCCAGCACTTTGCATGTTTGGTTTAATGCTTTAATCATTAAACTGTATGTATTACAGATATAAGAACTTGCATAAAAATACCGCCCATACAATTTGCATGCAAGTATGGGTATTCATTTACCTGCATAATTTGCATCTGTAACTATGGGACTGCACACACACATTAGCTGCATACACATTTATGCTTCAGCTATAGCGATGGTAAAGCACAGATGCCTGGATAACCCGACTGGCAAACAGGCAAGCAAGGATTAAATCAGAAAAAAACAACTAACCAGGTCATGCTTTTATCATTTCACTCAAGATTTAGGGAATTTTTCCTGAAAAGGCAGAACAGCTTTTCATTTACCATCCCCATGGAAGTAATAAGAACATTCACTTTTCCGTTGGATATAGTCATTCCTATATCGTGATTCAGAATGGTCAAGCCATATGGAATAAGTAATACTGGCAAAGCTGCCCACAAGGATGTTTCCCTTAACATTTTATATTACCAGGAGATGTGGCTAGTGCATACATTCACCATGCCTTTTTATGGCTAAAAGTCTGTTCATGCAAACCTAAAACACACAACAGGATAAAGAGCTTTGTTGTTATATTATATCCAAATGGGCTTGTCTGACCAAATGTAGAAACAACAGGCTCATTGCCCATTATGAAAAGTAGAACCATAAGAGTAAAACCAAAAGTTTTTTCAATCAAGTTAATAAACACATGGAGATGGTCAGTCCATTTCCACTGCAGATAAAGACTCCCTAGGCCCATTTAATAGAGTTCCCAACCTTACTTTTTCTTCTTGGTCTTATCCCCTTGGTCTGAGCTCTGTGCCACTCTTCATCACCGCTCAAATATTTCTGAAGGAAGGTCACTCGGGGGACCCAGAGCCACCAGAATGCTGCAGAAATTAAATTCCTGTGTAGAGAAGGGGAAGGAACAAAATGTGTAGAGAGAGGAAAGCAGGAAGGAAAAGATTTTAGAGGACCATTAAAGACTATAAGAAGACACAGAGGACACAAAGATCTGGTATTTGGAAAACATACCACTCCCTCTTCAACTGTATGCACAAATAAAACAGGCATTAATTTTCCTTTCATGTCTTCACCTGAGTCAGTAACCCCCAAGGCTAGGGAAAGATATTCAAAAAGCTAGAGCCTGAATTGATTCAATTTTTGTAGGTTAGTCTAAACTGCCTAGATTGAACAGTTTTGCGGGTGAATAGACATTCAGGACATGGAGGTACATGCCTACAGTAACTCAGGCCAGAAGCTTGGGAAGGGCACTGG
>NW_017728927.1:3161469-3228080 GCF_001723895.1 Crocodylus porosus | reverse complement strand
GGGGGCGGAGTGCTAGAGCACTCCATTGGCTGCAGTCCAGTCCCAGCAGTAGCCTCAAGTGAACTGGCCGGGGAGGGGGTTTAATTCCCCACTCCCTGTTCCTCTGGCGCAGACCCAAGCCAGGGTCTACATGGCGCTCCCCACCTGCCATTGCAGAGGTGGGAGTGGGGGCACATCCAGATGCTGGCCGGCATGACCCTTAAGGTAGAGGGGGTTTATTTCCCCTCCACCACATCTGCCCCGGGGAACCGGGGGCTGCCAGCCCCAACTGCTGCCATCACCTCCGATCACTCTCTGCACAGGGTAAGCAGTGGAATAAGTTTCCTCCCTGCCCCTTCCACCAGATACCAGAGAGAGGGGGGAAATAATCCCCCTCCCTGCCCCCTTGCCTAAGGGGGCCATGCCAGATGCCTTCTGGCTGTGCCTCCGCCCTTGCCACTGGAACAGGAAAGGGGCAGGAACTGTGATGGGGGCAGCAGCCCCTCCCTTGGTTTCCTGGGGATTGCAAGCCTCGTCCCAGCACTTCCCATAGTGCAGCCTTGTGCTGGGAAGAGGTTTGAACTAAAATAACCTCCCCCCCCCGTCCCATCTGCCTCAGCAGGCTATGCTGGTTGGCATCTGGCTGCGCCCCTGTCCCTGTCACTGGAGTGGCAAGCGGGGATTGCCAAGCAGACCCCAGCTTGGGTCCATACCAGCGGGACAGGGAGGGGGAATTAAACCCCATCCCTGACCAGTTTACTTAAGGCTGCTGCTAGGGTTGGCCACACCACCACTGCTGGAGCATCAAGCAGAGAAATGTCTGGCAGGGGTCCATGCTGGTGGGACAGGGGAGGGAGGGAGGAATAAACCTCTTCCCTGCCCCCCTCACTTTAGGAGGGCTGGCATGTAGTCACGCCCCTGCCCCTGCTCAGCTAGGGAGCAGAGGGTTGGGGCCAGCCCTGCACAACTGGAGCAGAGAGCGTAGCCCCGCCCAGGGCTGCAGAGCATGCTGGGATGCTTGTGGACTCTTGTTTAAGTTAAAGCAGGAAGGGGCCTGGGACACAAGTTGCATAAACTGGTTTGAGCTCGGTCCATTAAGTCCAATACTACATTCAGCCAGGTTTATCTTAAACTGATTTCAGTCATTTTGAAACTGGTTTATGTGCACTGAACTTCTGTTCTATTATAGGTTGAAACCAGTTTCTGATCACTTAAACCAGTTTATGTGTAACTTCTGTCCCTCGCCCAAGTCTCCCAGATCCTGCCATGTACATGAAGGTGTGGAAAAGACCACACTCTTCTCCTCTTCTTCCTCATACCTTGGCACATTTGGGAGGAAG
Organism: Crocodylus porosus; assembly: GCF_001723895.1. Classification (NCBI taxonomy): domain Eukaryota; kingdom Metazoa; phylum Chordata; order Crocodylia; family Crocodylidae; genus Crocodylus; species Crocodylus porosus. The sequence goes on along the minus strand of NW_017728927.1, from coordinate 3,226,761 downwards.
AATGTGGGGCTGATGGGCCCTCAAATTCCCTCACAGAGAATATCTCTTCTTCTATTCCTTTTAATACTCACCTTCCCTCTGGCTTCACCCTTTCTCTGCCCCCCCACAAACCATCCTATTATCTCCATCAACTTCCTATGGTCCCAGTCCTCTCCATGTATTTCCCTGCCTCCTTACCTTCTAATCCCCTTCCCTGCCTCTTCTAACCCCAGCGCTCATGCAAAATCACTGTTCATGGAATCATATAAAATTAGGGTTGAAGGGATGTTCAGGAGTTCTTCTAGTCTAAACCCCTGCTCAAAGCAGGACCATCCCCAACTATATCATCCCAGCCAAGGATTTGTCAAACTGGGTCTTAAAAACTTCCAAGGATGGAGATTCCACAGTCTTTCTGAGTAGCCTGTTCCCATGCTTTACTACCCTCCTACTTTCAGAGTTTTATTCCCCTCTGCTTCTGTAGCCTTCCCCATTTTCCCTAACTGTGGAACAGAAACATTAGAAGAATCTAAATGTATTATGAATACCTCATGCCTGGGATTCATGTATTGGAGCCCCCAGACCATAAGCAGACTCAGGTCCATCATTATGTGATTATCTTAATGGCCATTCATTCTCCCTCTAGTCAATCGATGCTTATTCATTAATCAGTTCTGCACTCTGCTATAATAATTCCCTTGCTGGACAGCAGGTAGAACATACCAAGCAATCCCTCTCCCATAGCTCTGCAGAACATGTGTAATTTATTCTCTCTTAGAATATAGGGCCTTTTCTAAATTAGTTGTGCAGATTAGTAGGGGACATTTCTCAAAGGGAAAAAAAAACAGAAGTAGATGGTTGCCATAGGCCTGCAGATCATTCCATGAACACTCCTGAAACCAGGGTTTGGACTTCCAGTGCAAGAGTGCAGCATAGTTTCATTCTTGTGAACCGCCATTACCCCAGCAACAGTCTGGCTACAAATGCTCGCTCATACCTAATCTTACTGCATGTAAACATTTAAGTTTCTTAGCACCTGGGAGTTTAGCATGTATCTTTCTAGGGTTGGGGAGTCAAACTCACTCCACACCCAAGGCAAGATGCAGACCAAGTAGACTCCTTGAAAATTTGAGTCCAAAAATTTGGTGGTGGGAGAGCAGTAGCAGCAATTGCTGCTGTTGCTGGTCCCCCACTGCCAAATATCTGGACCTATGGGGAGCCCCACAGGGAAGTACAGGTCCTAATGAAGGCAGTAAAGGGTGTGATCCTAAGACATGGGCCAGCTAGAGGCAGCACAGGACTGATCAGTAAACATGGGGCCCAATCCAGGTGTGCAGGGGCTGGGGATACAGTGCGGGAACAGGCAGAGGTAGTTCAAGGTCTGATCCTGGTGGTACAGCACAGGACCTAATCCTAGTTCCTGGGATCCTGTCCAGCCCAGGAGCTGGACTGGCCCCACACCATTCATCCAGCTCACAGGGCCAAAAGGTAGAACACCACTGCCTTAGAGAACAAGAGTACATACAGCAGTGGCTGGGGTGCAGACAAAGGAGCTTCACTTCTCAGTTTGAGTTTATACTTATGACAGAGTTTTCAGTGTTCTCCCACTGGAGTGATGATAATCAGTATTAATGTGTTTAATATTTATACAGTACTTATTTCATTAAAGGTAAATGGATTTCTGTGAGCCAATAAGCTGATTCATGACTGGGGCAGTCCAAAAAAGCTCATGCACTCCATTTTTCCATCTCTTTTTCCTCAGGGCAGTTCTAGTAACAAATAGAAGATAAGGTGTTCAAGCAAATACAGAACACTTAGTAAAAGAGACCCTTCCTACAGCTCTTAGCTAGGATGGGGGAAGACATCTTCCCTAAATCTGAGTCTCCTGGGCTAGGGACAGACATTCAAAAACCCTGAGCATGAGATGATTCTATCTTTGCAGGTTAGTCAAACCTGGCTAGGCTGAATTGGTTTGTAACTGAACAGACATCCTCTCTGGACTGAGGAAATGCAGACACATGCCTGCAGTGGCTCAGACTAGAAGTCAGGGGGTGCTAGAGCAGCCCTCCCTTCCCTGCTACAATGCTGAGCAGAGTGGGGCATGTCCAAGCCCCAGCAGGATGCTCTGATTAGGGAGGTGTCCCCCCTGCCCTCACTGCTCTTGACCAGCCCAGCAGGGAGTTGATAACAGAGCGTTTATCAGACCATCAGAAAACAAAAGCCTCTCATTAGTTCAAGCTCTTCTTAAACAGCTTTTTCCAAGGAAGGAATGGAAGAACATTGCCAGATACCCGTCGATTAGCTCCCAAAAGCTCATAGCAGACACTGTCTTGTCTGTTTTTGTCCCTTTGTCCTGTCTGCCTTACACAGACACCTCTCAGCATTAGCTGGGGAATCAGAGCTTGAACAGGGATTGTTAGGGGCTAGAAGGGACCTTGCAGATCATTGGGACAAGCCCCCCCACTCCAGGCAGGAAGACAACTGGGGTCAAATGACCCCAGTGAGGTGGCTGTCCAGTCTCCTCTTGAGAATCTCCAGAATATATGACTGTACTACCTGTGGTGGGAGTTTATTCCACAGTCTGGTCACCTGGACTCTGAAGAAGTTTTTCCTGGTATTAAGCCTGAAGCAGCCTTCCAGGAGTTTATTGGTCCTCATCTTCCCTGGGGTGCCCTAGTGAGCAGTTATTCACCGAGCTCCCAATGCACTCCTCTGATATAGCAGTAAGCTGCTATCAAGTCCCCTCTCAACCTTCTTTTCTTTAGGCTTAAGAGGCCCAGGTCCCTCAGCCTTTCCTCGCATGGCTTGCCTTGCAAGTCCCTAATCATATGGGTGGCTCTCCTCTGGAGCCTCTCAAGCTTTTTCACATCCTTACTGAAGTGCAGCATCCAGAACTGGACGCAGTACTCCAACAGCGGTCTCACCAGTGCTGAGTACAGTGGGAGTATCACTTCCTTAATATTACGTGAGATGCATTGGTTGATGCATGCCAGCATACTGTTTGTCCTGCTGACCGCCGCGTCGCACTGATGACTCATGCTCATGTGGTGGCCAGTCATTACCCCTAGGTCCCTTTCAGCCATGCTGCAGGTCAGGCTGTCACCTCCAAGTCTGTATGTATGTTGAGGGTTATTTGCCCCCAGATAGAGCACCTTACATTTTGGAAGTGTTAAACTTCATCTGGTTCCGGTCTTCATATGAAATCAATTAAGTCTGATACTACATTCAACCAGGTTTCAGCCACTTTCAAACTGGTTTATGTGCACTGAACATCTATTTTGTTACAGGTTTAAACCAGTTTCTAATCACTTCAGCCAGTTTCTGTGTAATGTCGTTTCCTAGCCCGGGTTGTTGCCCCTGTGTAAGAAGCAGAAACTTGACATGTAGCTTCTTGTAGGTCACAATCTTGCTTCTAACAACCTCAATTCTTTTTTGGAAAGGCGAAAAGGATCTAACAGCCTTACATGGATGTACATGTAACCCAGTGCCCTACTTCAGTCAGTGTTACTATAGAATACACCATATTTATCAATCATCTTCATTGAAGGTGTAGTGGGAAAGTTTTGTTCTACCAGTATTTATTTGCAGTTAGTTATTCAATTCCAACTCCAACAATAAGATTCTAATGGTTGGCATTCCACAAATGCTGCAAATCCCTTAAATTAACGAGGCAACATGACATGCTCTTGACTAAACATAATAATAGTAGTCGGTAAAGACTCTGCTTCAGAAAAACAAAATTACTGGATTCACCATCCTGAGAAAAACCCTAAAGACAAGGATTTGCTTAGAAATTTAGTTCAGATCCATTTGACAGGGAGTCGATTAGCTTTGCAATGAGCAAATGCAGAACTGTCTTGTTTGCTACAAGAGAAACAAACAAACCAAAGGTCAATAAAAATTACCTTCTTGCCTAAGGGTTTCAGTGGAATTCAAGCAAAGAAATAAAGCTCCACACTCCATGTCCCTTAAAAATTACAGACACAGAGTGTTAATATGCACCAAGGTAACTGGATTTTCCATTCCTAAATCCAACCATCTGTCTCGCATTACTTGCTTTTTTCTACAAAATGAAAAACCAAAAAAGTAAGTGGGTATTGGAGCCTTAGTCTTTGCAGCAGACTGTAGGACTTTAGCCATTAGACAGAAGTTACAGTAAGTGAAGTGAAGTCAGTTGTGCATGTAGCAAAAAGAATGAACAAAATGATTAGGCAAAAAACCCTGTTTCTTTCTTCAAGGGAGGGTCACTGAAAATGGATGGGCCACAATTTGCACTGTTGTACAGCTCACATCCTTCACTGAAATCAAAGGGGTTTCTCAGAGCTGGCCTTGGGAAAATGGTGCCCTGAATGAACTTGTATTTTGCCCCTCTCCTTCCCCACTAACTCCCCAAGTCAGCGGTGCTGCTGCAAACAGAGGCAGGTGGGCAGGGGCATGGGGTGCCATCTGGCTGGGAGGCAAAGCAGCTTGGTGCGCCAGGCAGGTGGGTGGGCAGGCACTGCTGCTGTCACACATGCTGACCAGCCTGGCTTCTTTGAAGCAACGGCTGGAGATGTGGGGTAGGCTGCACTGAGCACCACTCCTCCTGCCTAGGGCAGGGTGGAAAGAAGGGAGGGCTGCTAATACGGGCTGCTTGAACAGCTGTGTGGTGCGTGGTGTCCCCCTGACCATGGTGTCCTTGGCAGTCACCCACCACTAAGGCTGGCTCTGGGTTTCGTGAGTATATTGGCCAGCAAAGAATTTGCCTCAGTGACTGCAGGACACTTAATTCTGGATTGTATGGGAGAATAGTATACTGTTCTAACAGAAGTATAGCTAGCTTACACTCCTTTGCTTTTTTCCCCAAGAGAGGAGTGAAAGACCAGAATGCTTTAAATACTAATTTTATAGGAAACTAAGGGCTGATTATGTGCACACACATGCATAAACATGTACATGCATATATAATATGAATGTAATAAGTAAGGCTAACAGCACTCTTTCTTGCATTGGTAGGTGCATCCTAAGCAGGTCTAGGGAGGTGATAATTACCCTCTATGCAGCATTGGTCAGGCCACAGTTGGAGTACTGTGTCCAGTTTTGGGCGCTGCACTTCAAGAGGGATGTGGATAGCCTTGTGAGGGTTCAAAGAAGGGCCACTCATATGGTTGAGGGCCTCCGGGTAAGATCCTCTGAAGACAGACTGAGGGACCTGAATCTCTTCAGCCTCCACAGGAGAAGGCTGAGAGATGATCTTGTGGATGTCTACAAACTCATCATGGGGGTTCAGCAGAGAATAGGGGATACTCTGTTTACCAGGTTGCCCCTCAGGGTTACTATGAATAATGGCCATAAATTAAAGGAGAGTAGATTTAGATTGGATATCAGAAAGAAATTCTTTACAGTGAGGGTTGCCAAAATATGGAATGGGCTTCCAAGGAAGGTGGTGCTTTCCCCTACCTTGGAGGTGTTCAAGAAAAGATTAGACAGGCACCTAGGCTTAGCATGCTGTTTCTGTGGATCTTATTCTGAGGGTGCTGTCTTTCCCCATGTCCTCTATAGAAAAGCCAGGCACCTTCCTCAGGGTTATGATCTAATAAATGATATCACCTCTCCCAAGAGTTCTGCACATGTTTTGCTTGTAGAGCAACACAGCTAAAACCTGTATTCCTGAAACTAGAGCAGGAGTGGGCAAAATACGGCCCATGGGTCACATCCGGCCCACCAAGCACTTCCCTCTGGCCTGCATAATGGTGGCTGCCTCTCTAAAAGCCTCCGGCGGAAACAACCGCAGTACCTCAGGCTGTTTCCTTGGGTTCTGGTTGCGAGGCATGCAGCTGAAGTCAGCTCCTCTCATGCTGCTCGGGATGGGACAGGACAAGCCTGGCCAGAGCAGCAGGGCTCAGCTGCACTTTCCCCCTGCCTACACCAGTCAGTCCCAAGCAGCACATGGCTCCACTGCTGCTTCTGCTGACCAGTGCAGACCCTGCTGGGCCTGTCCTGTTCGGAGCAGCATGCAGCTGAAGCTGGCTTCCCACGTGCTGCTGGGGACAGGAAGAGCCCAGGCAGGTCAGCACAGGCCAGCAGAAACAGCGGTGGAGCCATGCGTGGCTCCGGACTGACTGGTGCAGGCAGGGGGAAAGTACAGCTGAGCCCCTGCTGCTCCGGCTGGGCTTGTCCCATCCTGAGCGGCACACGGCTCCACTGCCACTTCTGCTGGCCAGTGCGGACCCGGCCAGGCTTCTCCTGTCGCCAGCACCACGTGAGGAGCCGACATCAGCTGCATGCCGCTTTTCCTGGCCAGATCTGTCCCATCTGGAGCAGCATGCGGCTGAAGCCGGCTTCCCCGGTGCTGCTGGGGATGGGGCGAGCCTGACTAGGTTGGCACTGGCCAGCAGAAGCGTTGGCAGAGCCTCCTCCTTTTGGGACCAGCTGGCACAGGTAGGGGGAAAGTTCTGGGGGAGGTCTGATGCCCCTGAAACCCCACTGCTGGGGCAGGATGTTAGAGGGGTCACAACCCCTTGCTACCTGGTCAGTTGCACAAGGGGAGGGACTTCCAGTAGCAAAGGTCAGGGGGCAGGGGGCAGGACGTCCGGTCCCAAGAAGGCAACCAGGGGGTGGAGCAACTGAAGGGGCGGCGCTACCCATGCAGCCCTCAACAGCTCGCCAAAACTCATCAAGTGGCCTTCTCCCCGAAATAATTGCCCGCCCGTGAGCTAGAGGAAGGAGGCACCTAAGTCCCTTTCAAGATCTAGACCTTTGCCTCTCTGTACTTCAGTTTCTTCATTTGAGTCTGGGATCAGTGGATGAAAAGTACAAGAGCTAATTTGCAGGAGTATTAATTACACAGTTAATTTTCACTTTGTACTACAACCTGGCATTCATCAAACTGAAAATATTACTTCTCTTTATTTTTAAGCAAGGTATTCCATGGGGTGAAGTTTTCCTCATATGTAACCATCCTACCACCAATAATATTTGTGTAATACCTTTCACACAAGGGATTCTTAAAGTACTGCATAATCGCTTACAAATTAAATATGTTAGCATTTTACTGCCTACCTTTGAAATGCAACCGAGTCTGAGGCTGAACACAGCAATCACTCACCAGAGCAGCACAACACAACACAACCATTTGGTGCTGGTGCTGAGTATCATGTACAACTCCTGGGAGTAGTTACGAAGTCTGAATGTAGTTGCTCAAGTTTGAATTTGTCAAGGGCCCTGAAAATTAACACCCTTATTCCAGCAAAAAGCAGTAAAGAAGCTTAATGTCAAGAGTTCAGTTTCATGTCAGTGTAGAGCCAGCAGACAGATTCAAGAGGAAAGATGCAACCTACTGAATCACATTCACTGTTTCTCAGGGTTTCGCTGCACCCCTTATTCCTTCAGATTCGTTACTCTTTAGGCTGGGAGGTCTGGCATGAATCATTGCTCGAGGTGATAAGGAGATAGGCTCTGTTCCACCCCATCATCATTCTTGAGAATGACTCTCATTCTCTCTAGTAAGCAGTATACACAGCAGCCTCTAATTATATGAATTCTTGAAATTGCCTGTTTCAATCAGATGATCCTGCTAGAAATGCCAACTCTGTTTGTTTTGTTTCTTACTTAGAATATTTCCTTTTAATTAATATGTTTACAAACAATCTTGCTTATTTAATTGCTTCCAAAACAGGAAATTTAATCATGTGTACTTGTTTTATTCTTGAAGTACAGTCCTCTGGCAGCACGTCTGACACACATCCCTGGCCCAAGCCCATTTTGTCTAAAAGATTTTGGAATTATCCAGAAGTGTAGATAAAACCACATTTTCAAATGAATGTGGATCTTTGAGTAGTGTGTCCTAATGGGGGTTTGGGGGGGAGAGGGGAGATCTCCTTAGATTTAATTTAATCAGAGAGTTAGACTTGTGCAGCATTTGACATGGTTATATAAAGGACTTGAAAAATGCAAAGGAAAGTTCTAAGTAAATGTCCTTTTTTTCCCTAAAGTAAATATATAGATTTATTACCAGCACCTGAAAAACTGGCTTTTGCATGGAAGACAGGGCTCTGTGTCAGTCTGTACTGCAAACCCCATGAACATGTGGCAGGAATTGTAGACACAAATATGTAATTCCTGGCCTGTAAATGATATCTGAACACAGTGTGGCTTTCCTATCCTGGAGGGACTTGAATAAGCCCATTTTATGTTCTAGACTTTGTGTATCTTGGCAAGTTATGCATGTCCTCTGTACCGAGCTGAGTGCTGATGGTACAAGAAGTGAACTGAGGAGAAAGAGATATGTGTATAAACTGAGAATCCTCATCCATAGGATTTGCATTTTAGCAAAAAGGTGCACTGTGAATGTTTTTATAGGGCTGGACTCTTATCCAAGGAGTAGCACCTCAGTCTCCAAACTTTCTCGCTGAATTCTCTGCTGTAATTTGTGCAGTAACTAGTGCTGTTTAATGAGAACAGACTATAAGAATATGACCCATTGTATTTGGCCTCAGTACCTTCAAATCAATATGACCAGTGATATTTCCTGGAATATTAAAGTTTTGGGCAATGTGCCATGTTTTGGCAAGGTGGAAGAATTCCTGTAAGAAAAGAACCACAATGCACAGAAAAGTGTCATTAGAAAATGTTTTCAATGCATTACTCACACCAGAACTTGAACTGTGATTACAGTTAAAAAATATGTTTCCAATAAAAATGGGCTGACCTGAAGTGCTTCCAGAAACCACATTGGGGTCACGCATTACATCAACTCAGTCTGCACTGTCCAACCTAGTGATGTGATCCTCCCAGTCTTTTGGAACGATACCACCCAGTGTTTGAACCACAACTGAGCCAATATACATATGTGGCTTATCCAGAGCCATAGGGAGGGGTGAATCTGTTCAAAGAAAAAAAGAGGCCCAAATCTCAGCATGTTCCCCAAAAGAAATAAAAGGTAACACATGAAAGTCTGGGAACATATGGCAGCATTTTTGTACCAAATATTATTCCATTGTTTTCCCTGTTCAAATTGTTCCCTTTCTCTTTTCAGTTAAGCCCCAGTACAAGGATGATAGCTGTTTTCTGTGCCTCCTATTCATTTCCTTGTTCCACATGTCTTCACTGTTAACTCAGACAACCGCATCCATATTTGCTGATGGAACAAGAAAATCAAATTTGCCAAATTTATAACCCAGTTAGGAATGATGGAAAAAATAAAGAATCTTTGAGATTTCAAGTCTGGACTCCATTTTAGTTCGTTCCCCAGGGAGTCCTGGTATCAGGGCCAGTATTTGGATTGTAAACTCTTTAGGGCAGAGATCATTTTGTTGTTCTTTGTTTGTACCATGCCTAAAGCAATGAGGCTTTGCTCCGTGGCTAGGGATTCAAGGTGCAGTGGCAATACAAATAATAGTAAGGCTCTTATTTTGAGGGCTGGGAAATCCTGGAGCATGTGATGTTCATGTGTAGCAGGTTACATAGGTTTGCAGCCTTATGGGAACAGGAAGCTTTTCATTTTGGGGAACTGTAACCTTGAAAGTAATATTTATTGTGTATTGATTTGGGCTTTTATTTTTGCATTTTCAGAGGAAACCATGAAGTTGCACAGTGGACCTCCTAAGAATGCGTATATGGAACAGAGTTTCCAAGGCTTGAATCCAGTTTTAAATATCCCTATCAGTGCAGGTCAAGTGGACCAGGCCAAAAAGAACGCAGCACTCTTAGGCACCAAGCTGGAGAACTGGGTTGACACCTTGGCCAGCAGCATGTGGTCAGCAGTGGATATTTGTAGCACAGGCCCAACTTCCTGTCCTGTTATGCAGGCTTGCAGTCAGACAGCCTGGAGCTCGCTTAGCCCAGACCCCAAGTCTGAGCTTGGCCCCATGAAACCTGATGGGCGTCTGAGGTAGCACCTTTCTTTGGCACGGATTTTAAAAGGGAATTTAACCTGGCTTACCTACACCTCTGACTACAGGTTGTAAAACCTCGCTGAAACGTTTTGTCTATTTGTTATCCCAATATAATTCTTAAACATCTGGCACAGTCTTTGGCATCCTTTCTCCTTCAGACCTGTCAGACTAAGCTTCAGTAATGCTGTAGCCTCTCCCCTGTATCTGTCCAGAGTCACAGCCTTACTTCGTTCAATTTGTACCCAAAAGGGCTCCAACTCCTCTACTGATTATGAATAGGAACCTACTTAAATCGCGGTTTTGCAATTTTCATGGAAAGCACAAAAAACTATAATCTCCACAGTTGCTGTGAAAAATGTCATTGGCTGTGATTTCCCAGGAAGTCAACTGAAAAAAAAAAAAAACCCTTAATAAAAAGAGAACGCTATCTCCCCAGTGGGAGCCAGCAGCCCTCAGTGGCACTGCAGCCTGCCCTCGCAGCCTGCCCGGGAGGGTTAGGCACCAGCTGGCGGGGTGGCACAAAGGGCAGCAGCCACGATGGCAGATGCCTCTTTGTGCCTCTGGCAATCAGGGTCAAGGAGCGGGGCCACATGAAGGGCAGTCAGCAATCAAGATGGTAGCTCTCTCTTTGCTCCTCCTCCCCCTGGGGCCTCTCCACCAATCAGCGCCAAGGGGCGAGGCCACCACAAAACAACTGCGCAATTGGCTCTTCAGGCCAAGCCGCAAAAGTTGCTTTCTCTCACCGCGAGTTAGGTAGGTCCCTAGTTATGAAATGGTAACATAGCACCTCTGGGATCAGGGGAGGCCAAAAGGAGGCACTGCAGAAAAACGTTCCTAGAGCAAAATAAATATGTATATTTTGACTTTTTAATAGATGTTAATTATTTGGCTAGCATCAAAAACTCTGCACACTAAGAACTGTGTGTATGTGTGTATGTACACACACACACACACACACACACACAGAGATATGCATACGTGTGTATATGTGTATAAGTTTATATATAAAAATATATACATACACACACATATTACAAGATAATTATAGATATATGTATAATACATAATATATATAATATATGTATACAGCATATATTTATTTCCTCCAAAAACTGCTCTGCCTTCCAAAATGTAGAAAACTAGAGGTACACCCCGACGAGAGTTTTTATCATTGTAAAAAATAGCCTTGATTCACTACTCTGTATTCCACTTTTTTGCCAGCATGAGTGACATCATCCTGAGACCCAGTCTAGCAGTGGTGAATCGGGCTCCTTCTCTCCTCACAGTGGGGCAAAAATTCTCAAGCCAGAACAAAGCGAACATCATGGCTGCTTGCAGACACGGAAAAAGAAAAACGGTGCTTTACTTTAAACTTGACACACTCCTGCGCCAAGCCAGCGCATGCCCGGTAGAGGCAGTGCATTAGTTGCACCCCGCTTTCCCAACGTCTGTGTAGATTGGTTGCTTTAGTGGGTCTTTTTTGGTGCTTTTATCTAATAGCTGATTGAATCAGCTTGAGCTAAAAGTGCCAAAAAGCCCCACTAAAGTACCCGATCTATACAGACGCTGCAGGGCCAAGTCAAGCTAATGGGCTGCTGCTTCTGGTAAAACGTGATGGTTTTTTTCCCCACACACACATCTTTCACCTTTTATTCCTAATGTGATCAGACTTCACAATATCTGGGCGCCACTTGCATTATTTATAACAAATATTCCCATACCCAAGCGTGGGTTTCTGCCACTTCAGAAGTTTGCATTTTAAAAAGCCTACATTCAAAGTATTTGCATGTGCAAATTCCTTGAATATCAGGTGGTTTATGCAAGAGGGTAGTCTGTGAGAAATTAGGGTTCAAACTGTAATACCCCTACTCACACTGAGTGGCACCATTTTCTTTTCCTATTAATAGGCCTTGCTGTGTTCAGTGGAGCTATTCAATCTGTAAACAAGGCAGAATCTGGCCTTTCTTTAATAATTTAGGTTTGGAAACTTTTCCATTGATTTCAGTGGAAGAAGGATTGGAGCCTAACTAGGCGGCGAGCTGATTCTGATCTAAATTAAGTAATGCCTAACAAGTCTAACACTAACTGCCTCCCTTGGTTCCAGACCTGCCAGGGTTCGTGAAGGATAGTTCTAAGATTGCAGAGTTCAGCTGGAAGGTTGTGGTGAATGAGACATGGAGAGTCCTGCTGAAGCCCTGAATTGAATGTGGAGAGCAATGCTGTGCCTCAGTTTTCCTTTTATATTACTGATAAGCATTAGCCTTGTTTGCGTTCCATTATTTACTTTCCAGCAGGCTCCAGGTGTTTTAAAACATGGATGTGATACATCGTTTGAACCTGAGTTTTCAACAGTGGTGGTGGGAGATACCCATTTAATTTCTAAGGACTTTAAAAAGTACTTTATATGCAAATTCACTCTGACAAACTTCACATAAAACATGCACTTTTTTGTAGTCTTTGGAGTGCACCATACTGAGAAACTTCAAGGAGCCTTTTAATTATAAATTGCCCTATTAATATAATAAAGGAAGGTGTCTGTTTACCCTTCTGTGTGCACATATAACTTTCATTACTGCTAATGAGAGTTAAGCTTCCACATCGGGGGGCGGGAATAGACCCTCAAATCTTTTCATAACCACATATCACAAAAAAGGTTGAACTCCCTTTTAAGTAAGGATGGCAAAATGACCATAAAACAGACTTCCCAGTAGCTTGTGATATTTCTCATAGTAGTATTGGTTTAAAGCTACTGCAGTTTGCTTTGGACTTGAAATTGCAGTGTCAGCTGTGCTGGCTTTAAGGTGGAACATTTACATGTTTATCTGGCACGAGGATGGCTGCATGGAAGGAACGTTTTAGGTATTTATTATTTATGTTTTAGTCAATGACTAATTAGTAGGTGCTGCTTTTGCAGCTTGAAGATTATGTTATCTTACTAACTAAAGCTGCCTTTATTAAGAAAAGGCCTTCCCCCCCATGCCTCTCATCTCTCTTCCTTCCTTCCTGATTTTGACAGTCATGAAGCTGTAGTTTTAGGAAAGCTTGTAGCCATTATAGCTGGTTGGAAAGTTTCTGTCGAAGCAATGTCCCTGCTTTTCAGCTGGCTCTAGTGGTGAGTTTGTTTTTAAACCAGTGTTGCCAGCAGGTTTATATCATAGAAACACAAGGTTATTTCTCATTCAGTATTTTTTCTAATACTCATTTTTATCAAACATGCCATCATGAAGGTCAGACTTGCTGGAGGCGTCCAGTCCTCTCTGCGAGCTCTTGGGGCTTAGCTACACTGACCAGATAGGGCTAGTGTGGTTAAAGCCCTGTAGATTGAATGAAAAAATATCACATTTGCTCATGTGTTAGGCTATAACTAAAAAGATTTCATTCATTTTCCTAGTCTTTGGATCATTCCAGTTAAATCTGCTATTGAATTCATTAAATCCAGTCTGTCATGTGTGGGGAGGGGTGTGTGTGTGTGTGGGGTGGGTGTACATGTACATGCACACACACAAATAACCTGGTTTATAAATTTGATACCTTTTTAAATATTAGGAAAGAACGTTTTTAAGCGTTTTGTTGGGAAGTTCACTATTAAATTTGTCAGGCCAAAGTTGACAACAGTCCAGTCTCTCTCTTACAGTTAGAATGGTAGCCACCATTTTTATCACTTAAAATGTAAGGTTCAAATGACTTAGTTTTAGTTCCTGTTTTGCAGTTCAAAAAAGTCAAACTATTGCTGATATAGCTATATACATTTCTATGCTTTATCTATATAGATTCTATGCTATGTTGTAAACATCGCAAAAGAAATATTTTATACTATTTTATTTTCTAAATGGCAAAAAGAGCCTATAAATATAAATACCACAGCCAGCTAGTACCACCAGTGCTGCGATTAAAATACTAGATGGTAACATGAATAGGTCAAATCCTGCAGTCCTTTCTCAGGAAAAACTTGTGTGATTCTGAGTAAGGATTTCAGTATGAAACCCAGCATAAGTAAAAAGCAGCATATGTTTAAAAGTATCAGAGAATGAACTTCTCTGTTTTCAGCATCCTTGGAGATGGGCATCAAGTTTGGATCCAGGGGACCATTTCCTACATGAAATAAACAAGTCATATATGTTTCCATTTGAGCATGCCAGTATTATTTTCAGAGCATGCTGGCTAGTGGGATTTTATGACCAAGACTCCATTTGAAAGCCAGCTGTGACCAAATGCCTTCTGTGGGAAAAGAGTATATTTCCATTTGCACATATTTGCCCTCTATGTGTAATGCTGTACTCATTTAAACTCCATGCCCATGCTGCTAGATAGCCATGTGAAACTTCTAAGATCAACTGGCCTTATTCGGGCAGAAAAGAAATGTGGCAGAACATAGGGTGTCTGCATACATTTTTTTAAAAGGAATTAAATCCAAAGTCAGTGATATGCAAACCTGTTTATATGGTAATATTAAGCCCTGGAGCTAATAGAAATTAGCTGAAATGACAGCTTATTTTGTAGATGTGAACAAAATCTTTCTCTATGTAGTCTGACTGGACATGGAGTAAAGATATTTATATTTTAGGTTTCTGATATTTGAAGTTTTTTAGAATTAAAATTGTGTCTTCATAGTTGTGCTGTGAAGGGCAAAGGGAATGGAGTATATTAACAGTTCTTTAATAGTGGCAAGTACTTCAACAAGAACTATACATCTGTATCGCTATTGCTAAGCCTAAAAATATAGGAGTGCCAATTAGTATGTTCCAGATTGACTTTCCTAGATACAGGCTTTAATGCAGAATGTCTGGCAAATGTGACTCCTTAATGGCATGATAATGGTGAACTTGCAGCACCTTCAAAAGGATAAGCTCATGAGTATTCAACTTCCATCCATCTCTCATAAATCTTGTGGTTGGTACCAAAAAAGTCAAAATCCCTCTCTTATTTATTATTATAGGAAGCAGGACACTGAGTCAGACAAAGAACGGAGAAAATCCCAAGCTGGTGTAAGGAGGTAATAAAGGATAAAAGAAAGACTGAGTCCTTAGCCTAAGCTTGAGACAAAAGTGTATTTCTTTATTGGAGCAAAGGGGGTGGTAGCTTCATGTTCTCACACACCCAAGCTCAGGAGCCGGAGGACATCAAATCTCAGTTTTGACCTCCCAGCTTTTTATTCTGTTTGGAAAGTATTGACTAACTTCCTGTTGATTTCAGAGGCACCAAAGCTAAATCACGCTCTGTCATTTAGAGGGGAAATAGAGAACTGCCAGCTTGGCTCCCTGACTTCCCTAATGCTCCCTAATTCCCTCTGCTTAGAAGCAACAGTGTGAGTAAATTCTGTCTTTCCCAGAATGCCCAAACTGCAAATAATTGATCAAACTAAGCGGTGGCCTAATGCCCCTGTTTTCTGTTGAGAAAGGAAGTGATGTGCCCACCTCATAAGACCAGAGTCCATAACGCTCTTTGAAAAACTTGACTGTAAGTGAGAAGGGTTGCTTTTGAAGGTCTACTCAGTGCTAAAGGATATAAAAAAGGACCTTCTGAAGGTGCTGGCAATTGGACTACCTTCTCCCATGCTCAGATATGTGGGTGTTCAGCATGTTCAGTAATAGATTAGTGTAGTTTATCAACAAAAAAGGCAACCTATCCGAAAATGGTTTGCAGCGGCTCCTTGTTCTTATTTGGCACTGGAAAGCCAACATTGGACAGAATACTTCTATCTCAGCCATGCTACACAATGATCCCTCCACAGTGGGGGAGAGTGGGTCTCGTGCCTGCTTCTAGCCACAAAGGAGCTACATTGCAGTGATGGGGTGAGGGGGCAATGTGTTATTTCCACACTGGAAGGAAGGCCTGTGGGCCATCACAGTGGATGGAGAAAACAATGGGTGGAGAGAACAATGTAAGAGAAACTCTGCAAAGGGTCTTCTCCCCTTTAGGTCACACTTGCAGGTTTCGTTAAAACACGGCCCTTTTTACTTTGTATAGTAGAGCAGTCCCAAACATCTCTTTGCTGTACCATATTCAGAGTAAATAATAATTAGGTTGCATAACAGTCTTTTGGAAGGTGCAGAGTACAAAGGCTATGTGATTAGGGAGTCTTGAATGGTTAATTGCACACTTACACCCCATTGCAGACATTCAGCACAATAGGTCTGAGTTCCCTCTCACATCGCTTTCCACTGGTTCAGCTCCCTTGATGTCAGCAGACTCCTGTTTCAGAACTGGAGCAAATGAGAGGGTCATCAGGCCCATTGTAGTGAAGGCAAAAAGCAGTGATATGGCATGTTATCTGACCCAAGGGCCAGGGTAGCAGTTAGGCTGTTTTCAGTTACCTATGGTGGGTTTTTTCTAGTGATGAATTATGATTCTCTAATTCTGCAGGGTGCCCCCTTTCTTTTGCTCTTTTATGCTAATAGTAGTGTATGGATCACTCTTTGCTGTTTGCTTCTGCCTCAGTTACCTTCTTTTGCCCATGGGTGCTACCACAGCTGCTACCTCACTTTATCTGCAAACACGTTTACCTGCCAACAACAACAACAACAACAACAAAGGTACCAGAAATCTCCTTGAGCTGAATGTACAGTCTATGCAAATTCTCTCTGTTTTGTTAAAACTCATAAGTATTACTTGTTACCTTGCCAAATAAACAGCAAGATACTGTACAGGTGCCTCTGATAACAGAGTAACATTTTTAGGCGCGGTTCATCGCGCTGCAGTTGTATATTGTAATGACTGACTTGTCTTTGGATCTGTTGTAATTAATACTCTTGAATGAGAAGATAGTAATCTCTCGTGTTCAAGGAGCACCTTCAGTTTGCTGGGAATGTTCTGGAGGAAGATGGCGACTGCGTTTTACTCTATTTTTCATGTTTGTTTTAAGAAGAAGACACAGGCCTAGCGATCAAAAAAGGTATTGTTTCAGATTTTTCCAGTGTGTTACCCCATAAAAAAGCCTTACTTTCATCCTTTCTTTCAATGTGGCCTTAAACAGTATTAGAAAGTTAGATGCTACGTGTGCGTGCGTCTCTCTCTCTGTTTGCTGTAAGTGGAATAAAAGGCACCTTGAAATTTCTGTTACAACTCTGAGCTGTGTAGCTGTCAGCTTATGCTTCACAAATATAATTGAAATTGCTTACAAATGCAGTCTTTAAGGGGAAAAGATGACCTTGCCTTTGGGGAGAAGGAAGGCTTGAGCTCTCTTCTAACCTGAGCAAATAATGCGAGTTCTCTTCTGCAACTTACTTCTGGTGAAGACAGTTGACTTAATTACTTACAGGTACGACTTCCCTGTGTAATGATTTTCTGTTTGTCTGCAAGGATAGAGTCTGGCCTTGGTTATGCCAATCTGGAGTCACTCCTCTTATTCCAGTGGGACTTCAGAAGAGTTCCTCCCAGATTTACATTGCTGTAGCAGAGATGAGAATCTGCTCTGGAATCTTTCTGTACTTCACTAGAAGTTAAATAAGAACTTTTGAGATTCAGGCCAGATTTTAAAAGGTATTTAAGCACCAGGTTATTAGGAGCTTAAATGCCTTTAAAAACCTGCCCCTTAGAGCTTGATCCAAAGCCCACTGAAGTGCATAAAAACTGTCTTCAGTGGACTTCTGATCTGTGCTATGCACATTTTTCTTTGCTCTTCTTGCATCTTTGGCAATGGGAACTATAGCAATTCAATACAGCCAATATTCCCGGCAGGCTGGCAGTGCTTTTGAGGAACCTATGTTCTATCTTGTTTCTCTGTCCTGAGGCTGATACAACCCAAAGACAATTGAAAAGGGTTTACATAGAAAAAATGGTTTGTGACACAAAAATATTTTAATTTGAGTTAATGAAATTATCTCTCTAACCTTGTTTTTATGTTTGTGTTGAGTTGATTGGATTTTTGTATTAGTTAACCCACTCCATAATAAGTTATTCCTGTTCCCTCATTTTCAGAGACTGGCGGTAATATAGTTTTAAGAAATAACTATTTTGTTATAGATCATAATATGCATAAAACTGTACAGAAATATTTTGTAAGCTATTGATTAAGGAATAAAAACATGTATATACAGTAAAGTTTTAAAAAATTGGGAATTCAAATGGCACACACTGAAAGATGTAGATATTTTGCTATTTATTTAAAGGAGTATTTTATGAGGTATTAAAATGTCTTAAATTGACTGGTAATCACAGTTCAAAAGTCAGAATGCTTTTCTTGTAGTAGAATGTGATTTTCAGCAATTATTGCACTACCCATTTTTGCACCCTTTTTGTCTTTCATTTAGCAGAAAAACAATGTGCCTTAGCTGTATTCCTTGTCTATGGGAGTTTGGGTTTTTGTCTGAAAAAGCAAATTTTTTTGCAGAACAAGAAATGGATGTATTCAATACTGTATTATACCAAAAACGCTGCGGTTGTATATACATGCTTTCTGTCCTACTGTGTTTTCAGATGCAGAATTTTAAAATTAAAAAAAAAAGTCTGTCTTTAGTAATGGCTGTGTGACTGATTCTTACTTTTCATCTTAATCTAATTGATGACTTTTTCAAAAAGGAAGATATGAGCTGGTGGCATTTAGCAAAAGAGTAGGAAGCGGGGACCCCAAGTTCTAATCTCGCTGCTAAAGATAATTCTCTTGCTGGCAAATAGCAGGTTTTGTGCTCAGTTTCCAAGCCTCACCAACTATGGATAATGCAGCTAAGTTCACAGGTGTGCTTTTGAGCTCACTTCATATTTATAAAGGACTGAAGATGTAAAAAGCTATAACCGATTTACTGGCATGTGGCCCTTACTCAAGTTATAGGGAGTAAGGATCACTCACAAAAGGATTTTCAAAATCCAGTTAAACATAACGTAGAATGTTAATTCCAACCCATCATGAAAATCCACCAGGCAACATCAGTGTTTAGAGAAAGGTGAAAAGGACTCTTCTGAATACAAAACATTATTTTTAGTTCTGTTTCTATGATTTCCACAAAAATATGCATGATAGCTCCAGAGACCGAAGCTTCCCTGCTTTCACTTTCAGAGAACTCCCAGAACAAGATCTCTTGTGTAAGGCTATTTTTTTCTCTCGATTATGCACAGATGTTTGAGGATGGGAGTGCAGGAACAAAGAATATTTAGACCCACCATGCAGGCCCTTTCCAAGGTGCATACTCAACTCCAGTGTCTTCCACTAAGTTGTCACCATAATGAGTGTTTTGCTTTGTTTCTTGATGCAGTCTCCTGCTACGTAGTTTCCTGTACAGGGTATCCCTGTAGGCCATGCAGTCTTTTGGTGCCATCAGTAACCAGAGCAAGTTCTCTCAGCAGTCAGAAGTGCCTTTGATCTTGTGATTACTTTCCACCTGCTCTGCAGGAATTCCACTTGTTGGCACTTGTGTGTGACAATGTCTATTTTTAAAAACAGGAGGAAATATAGTCCTGGCACAGAAAACAGACTTGTTACAAAAAAAGATCATCCTTGCAGCTTTATTTAGACTTTCTCCAAACATATCATTGTCCTCCTCTTAGAACGAGGACCTTGATCAACCAGGTCCTTAAGTACTTTGTTTAATTGCACCCAACAGCAAGAGTGAATAACTTTTGAGGAGGTGCACAAAGCCCGTTGTTATCAAATGATCAAATGATCCATCTGAGCTGTCTACAAAGCCGTGCCAACAGAGAGCTATGTTTACAGCTATGCATATGCTGTACTTCTGGTAGAGATCTTACCATTAAAATGTGCATCTACCATGCCTAATCTGTCTTAATCCAAATACATATTTAAATAGAACAAAACCTGGCTAATTCTTACTAATGACTAGGGGACTCGTTGCAAATCATTAAATTTTGTCAAGCAGAGTTTACAAGAAGCAAACAACTACAACAGAAAAAAGGGTTTTTTGTTCTTCTCTTTTGTCAATGGTAGCTTAATTTTAATGCTCTCTGTGTGACACTTCATCTATTAATAAAGTACCATAGCATATTTTCTAAAAAAAAAATGAATCGTGACTAATCTCAGGTCTCCATACCATGTGGTGTTCCTACTCTTTGGTGGGAAGACTTCATGTATGCAAATATATTAGATTTGTACGGCACTACTGTATTAAGAACACAATAGCAATTTTTCAGCCATTCTGCAGGAGACAGAATTCTGGGCTGCGGTACAGAATCGAAACCAGCTTTTCAAGGCCTTCTGCTGCCTCTATGGGAGGCTTTTGGGAACAAGCCCAAACTGACTTCAGTGACCCTGACACATGGCTGTCAGAAGAGATGGAACTGAGATATAAAATCTGGACTCGATTGTCTCAAAGTTCAGGAGTGTTCAAATCCGGAGGTCAGGGTCAGCTTGGATAGATCAGACTTCAAATACCAATCCGCATCTGCCATCAGTATCCAAACAGGCGTACACTATGTTCTGCGTAGTTAAAGTCCAACAGGGTGGTTCTACTTGTGGTCCCTAACTTCATTCAAGACCAGGGTAGGAATTCCTCAGCTGTGGAACTTGGATCCTAATTTTGTTTACAGACAGCATTAGTATGACTCAGTAAGAGAGATCTTCCTTTTTCCCTCTTCTTGGCTTGTCAATTAAACCGTGTCTGGTTTAAATGTAAATTTTAGTTGTGCCCCAATGACCATCTAATCTTGGGGAAGCATTTGGAGTCAGCACAGTTCATATGAAATTGGAAAGAGAAATATCTCCAAAGGCCCTCAGAATGATCTGACAGTGTGGTCTGTGCTGCACATTTATTCAGTTTGTCAGGATCAAATGTTAAGATATTTGAAATGCAGCAGGACACAGTTTCAGGACTCAATTTCCTAAAAGTTTGTGCTCACCTGGTAAAAAAAAATTATGGGTAATTTGGTTCCCCTAGGATCTTAAGACACTGAAGCAGGCATCCGGGCCTAATGTTTCAGCAGCCCCCGAGATTGTAGTACTACCATATGCAACAAAGGAATATGTGGCCTATCTATGTAACTGTGGCCTTCTCAGCCTTGTGTTTTATAGTATGATATAAATACGTAGGATTGAGTTAAAAGCATAGAGGATCAATATAGCAGTTACCATCAAGATGTTCAAGATATAACAGGCCATTTGTTTGCTTCCACGTGATTATGTTGGTCTGGGCACATTACAGAAACCATTGCAAAAAGTTCAGTTACGTCATTATGGAAGATGTCAGCCGTAGGACTTTGGAAAGAATCATAGAACTCTGCTGGGGATCAATAATGCTGGTTGCTTCAGTAAGAGTGTCATAGTATGACCAAAGCAGTAGAAATGAGGATTGTTGAGTCATCCATACGGTGGAGAACAGAGAGAAACAAGGACTCCATGCTGAAGCTTGGGAAACTGAGTCACAGCAAGGAAAAGTGATGTATTCGAGGTCATACACTAGTCAAGGGATAGAACTTAAATCTATTGTTTCTACTGTTAATACCTTAAACAGTGCCAATTCTGCCTCCCATGATTCAGGAAAGTAAGGTTTGATTCCTGACCTTTGCTTCGACTGCCTGTTCATCTTGCCCTGTAAGAATAAGAGCTTCTCCTCACATTTGTTTCAAGGTCAGGACCAATTTGGTCACTAAAACTGTTCATTTCCTCTGTCTTTAGATGTGCGTCTCACTACAACTGAAAGAGCCAGATGGAGGTTCTCATCTCCCAGCTTTAATTTGTCTTTCCTTAGAAATATTATATGATGACAGCAGGGTGTTAGCACCTGAAATGGCTGACAACCAATGGCTGCCTGAAAGAAATCAAACTATCTAAATAATAGCAAAAAGTAAAAGCAAAACAGTTGGTACCATACACAGATTTCCATGATAAAGTTATGCAGTGATCTGTGATTTATCCTAGAGCAGGTAATATAATGCATGGGGGTGGAGCATAGCAGATATCTCCCCCTCAGACCTTTTGTGGAAGGAAGCTAGGGTTGTTATAAGACAAGAATAGTCTCCCAGGTCACACATCGTCTGAAAGGAGCCAGGGATAAGCCAATGCCATTATTTCCCTTATCCCCTCCACACAGCACACTTTGCACTAATCAGAGAAGTTGGGAGGTACCATTCAAAGAGGCAGACCCCATTCCTACACTCTGAAGAGCTCTGTCAGGGATTGTTGCTACGAAAGCAATGTGTCATTTGCAGTTTTGCCCAGTCTTTGTAACAGGTAGTTCTCATCATGGCATCAACTTTCCTCGTGCAGTTTAATGTTCAGGATTTTCAAAATTCAACTGCCACAGCTTAATGGGGGAGAAATTCTCATTGCAAGCAGTAATCCTATTAGTTTGTATGCACTACTGAATAGCAGACCAATCCTGCAAACCTATATTCATGAGTAATCTTTATTCACCTGAACAGTTCCATTAAAGTCAACGGCATGATTTGAGAGAGTAAGAATTACTTGCATAAGTAAAGTTTGCTGTGCCAGGACCTATGATTGTACAAATTTAATAATAAAAGCAGCAATCCAAACTATTTCAACGCACATGGGAACTGATTAATTAACAAGGAATAAAGTGACTCTTACAGCCCTGCACACAGCAACACAGGGCTATTCAATACCCTGCAAAATTGATTTCTCAGGCCTTGCCTGGCCTGACACAATAGCCTTAAAGCAGTTTCAAAGTAAGTCACCAGGCTGAATAGTAATAGTTACCATAGTATAACTATACTTCCTGGGACTGGAGCACATGGCAGTACTTAAGAAGATAGATTGGCTAGGACCACACAGACCCAGCCTATTAAAAGAGTTTTCCCAAGGCTGTAATTATATTCAACAATTCCAAATCCACAAGCTTTGCAGAAAGATAATGCATCCAAAAACTAGCTTTATCACTGCAACGGAATTATGCCTCTCTTCATTTTTTCCCCCTTAATTAAAGCCATTTTATTGACATACTGTATTTACAATGTCTGGTTCATATTTTTTGGCAAATACTGGGTTATAATATGCAAACCCATACTTTTGCAAAGAAAGATCACTTCCCTTTGTGATGTGTTCAGTCTGTAGGTTGGGCTTTCATTTTGTTTTACTTTAAAGGAAGTCTGAATGAACATACCTCCACTAGAATGCTTCTCTAAGCGACTTCCCTCAAGGAAGCAATGAGATGTCCATCAGAAGAATGAAGCTTTCTGATTTTGCAAATGCCTGATTACATAAGTACTGCTTATTCAAATAATTCCACTGAAGTCAGTAGACGTGGGCATCGTACTGAGATGGCAACATGAAGTGTCATTAATTTTCACATACAAGGAAGAGCAGAAACAAGTCAGGAACCCTATATAATTATTAAGATTAAGGGCTGAAGAAGATCCCATTAAGAAATATGATTTTTTTGTTTGTTTGCTAAGTTCCAACAGCAAATAAATATTATTTCATAAAATCCACCCCTAAGAGCAAGGAAGCAAAAATCCTATACAAGATCTGGACCTGGGCTGAGATGTTAAACTCAAGCACACCAAGACATAGCTGAGCTGGCGAACTGCTTCTAGACTGACTGATATCTTCCAAGATGGAGTAAGTTGCCTTGGCTGGTGACAGCGATCTAAGCCCTTAGCTCCACCCCTTTTTTGTCTTAGCCAATCAGCCCCCTTGGCCTCCATAAAGCTTCAGAGTGGGGGCAGGCAAGCCCACACTCTAGCACTACTTCCTTACTAACAGTAGGTGGTGCTACATTAAGTTATAAATAGCAGCTCTTTCAAATGTTTCCCTATCTTTCAGAACAAGCTCCAACAGTCTGTAACAACTAGCTGCAGAGACACCTGTAAATTGTCCCAGGTCTACTGGTTTAAGGTAAGTACAGTTGGAGAAAGGCCAGGACAAGCCATCTTCCCTGGAGACATTACGTGTAACTCAGTAACTGACCTACTAAATTAGCCCTGTCATGGGATCCACCCTTGGGTTTCTATATTCTCTGCAAGGGCTTCCTCCCTGGGAAAGCATAGCCCAAGCCATTGTTCTTCAACACAAGCAACTTTTAGGCTCAACCCCAGAAGGTGCCAAGGGGTGGAAGCGCTTGTGTTCAGTCATCATTCAGAGCACACATGGCAAGCAGCAGACTTTTGTTAAGCATCTTCACTTCGGGTTCCTGAGCAGCATGGCTTAATGGCCAGAATGGGGGATGTCCATGCTTCCCAGGTGCCACTCAAAACTTTGCCTGGGAGCTTGTGAGCAAAGGATTGCAGGATGTGTCATCTTTGTATGCCTGATCTGAGGCAAACAAAATTGTATTTGTATATTGGCTATGTTTATTGTTGGGGGTCAGGGGTTCCCCCCAAAAGCAGTTCTGGAAATGTTCTTCTGGTAACATTTGAACTGTTTGCTTTCACTGTCTATTAATGGATGAGATTGTGTTCCTATATCAGCATTTTTGTGATGTTGTGTGGCTATTTATAATAGTGTATACTCCGGCAGGGGTGGGAGGCAAAGTCAAGCCCATGGGCCAGATCTGGCCCACAGCAGACTCCATTTCTCAGCAGCCCCTTTCCCATGGGCAGAGGCATGCAGTCAGTGGATCACAGCTCTGCCCTGGCTCTGAACCATGCTGTCACTGCCACACAATCCCAACCCTGGCCCTGGAGCAGCTCCCTGCCCAGCCATGCGCTCTGCCAGCACTGCTTGGGCTGATCTTCCTGGAAACCTCGGCCCTGCCGCTCCTGGGGTCTCCTTGGGAACTGGCTGCAGTGATGTGGGAAGGGGCTATTGGGAAATGGAGTCCAGCTGCCAGCCAGATTCACCATTTTGCCCACCCCTAGTATACTCCCTGTCCACTCAAGGATTGAGGTATGGCATTGGAGCCTGAAAAGCAATCCTGTTTGATTCATTACAGCATTGGATCTATTTCAAAGCGCTCTTGCAGCTAGTCCATTGTGTCACAGGAATGGTAGCTTAGCAGCTAGTTTGGAAGGCCATGTTCTGCCACTGATGCATGGTGAGATTATGGAGAAGTCGCTTAATGTGTTTGTAGCAGGACACTAAGGTGCCTGCTACCTGGAAGGCAACAGTAGGGGCTCAGGTGCTGGTTGCTCGGGGCAACCAGGAGGAGCTAAGGGCCCACACCTGGTGTGTCAGCTGACCGGAAGGGGCCGGGCTGACTACTGTAAGACCCAGACTGGAGGCGGAGGGTGCTTTCTCTCAACTAGCAGCCAAGGGAGATGGAGCTGTGCCGGAGCAAGCAGAGTAGAGAAGCCTGATGGCACGAGCAGCTTCTGTTTGTGGATACAGGGTGGAGAATTCCCTGGTAGGGATTTGAATGATGGTTAGCCAGGTGGCTTAGATTTTATGTTATAGCCCAGGGGCTTGAGTGTTCTGTTTGTAGTTTTATAACACCAGAGGACCGGGTGAGGCTATTAGGGGTTGGAGGAGGCCTCATAGGGGCTCCACGGTAGCGTGGGGACCCTGGTGCCAGAGAGGGCACAACATTCAGGGGTGCACTGACCCCAGCCCTGAGAAGGGGAGCAGAGGATTGGGAAGGGGCCAGGCAAGGCCGAGGCTGCCTGAGCCCTAAGGCGAGAAGCCCCAGAGCAGGGACAAGCCAGAGCACGCCTGGGGGTGCCGCAGGCTGTGAGACAAGCCAGAGAGCGTCCATGGGGCGTGGAAAGGGAAATCAACAAAACAACGTGCAGTACACCTGTGATGCTTGGGGTGTGGTACAGGGTGGTTGGAGCCATAAGGCTGGGGTGCACCGAGTCACCCAAGATGGAACAAAGACAGATATATCAGGGAACCGTGTCAGAGAGGACTAAGGGCAGCCTCCCTTATACATTGTCGACATCAAAGACGTGGCAGGCGAGATGTGAGGGTGCTTTTATTATCACATTGGCATGGTAGGGGGCACTAGGGGAGTTCACGGCCACCCCTAGGACCCTGTGCTGTTACACTGTTCATGCTTCATTTTACTCACTTGTAAAATGGTTGCTTAAATACCCAACCAGGAGAGTGTGGGGTAAGGGGTGATAAGCTTTGTTACTATTGGTTCAGCAGTTGGAGACCCTCTGATGTAAGGTTCTATGGATATGCAAAATATCATACTGAATGCATTCATTACCTTAAAAATTGTATAAAAAATTCCCCTTTAACAAACTCTATGTTTTAAACGTACTTCCTCTCTAAACTTCTCTGTTGGGATTTCCAGTGCAGTCTCTGGATTTTAGACACATCTTGGTTTTGGACACTTACCAATTTTATTATAATCTATGTGTTGTGTATCTAAATCCCCTAGACGGCTTTGAGAAACAAAACTGCTTATAATTATGAATAAAGAAAATAAATACATTTTCAGCTCATTTCTCCATAGTTCTTGGGAGTCTCAGAACTCAAGGCTTTGGATCCATATAGGCCTATTCAGATCCTATTTAAGTTTCCACTGCAATGATTTAATCAAGTACTAGAAACATAGCAGCTACGCAGCAGCATGTTTCGGAGGCATTTTACTATTATACAAAGCACACACTTCAAGTATAGGGACTAACGATATTACTCCTATATATAAATGAATTAAGTAATTTACTGTTATTAATCCGATAACATAATTGTTTTTCCCCCAAATAAAACTTGCATAATATAAAAAGATTTGACTTAAAATTCAAAGTACATTTTAATGTGATCTCATTTACAAAAGCATATCACCCTGTTACATATGGCAAGGAAATGAAATCATTCTTACAGCAGATTAGTATTCAAGATTACATATTTCACTTTCAAACATATTCTGCCTATATATGTTTTTAATCCCCCACTAAATTTAAATTCAGGGGTTTTTTTACATTGAGAACAAACTACCACCTATCTTGTCGCTCCTGATTTTTCATTACTGCTCACTGATGGCCTGCATTCATTAGCATACAGGGACACTGGTCATGTTCTTCAAGGGAGAGAATCTGACTTGTTTCTTGTTCCCTCTAGGAACAGTTTAAAGTTAGATTGTGTTAGGGAGGCAGACTTCAGACAGATGCACCTACAAAGTCCACAGTTATACCTACATGCAGGGCACTGGACTAGATTAATTTATTAGAATAAGAGATAGGCCAGAAAAAGGTCTAGTTGGCAGGTAATAATCAAGTGGAGTGCCCCAGGGGTTGGTCCTGGGATCAGTTTTGTTCAATATCTTCATTATCGATCTGGAAGATGGCATACAGTGCACCTTCAACAAGTTTGTGGATGGTGCCAAGCTGGGAGGAGCAGTAGATACATTGGAGGGTAGAGCTAGGATTCAGGGTGACCTAGACAAATTGGAGGATTGGGCCAGAAGAAATCTCATGAGGTTCAGTAAAGACAAGTGCAAAGTCCTGCACTTAGGACAGAATGATCCCATGCACCAGTACAGGCTGGGGGTTGACTGGCTGGGCAGCAGCTCTGCAGAAGGAGACCTAGGGTTTACAGTGGACAGTAAGATTGATATGAGTCAGCAGTGTGCCCTTGTTGCCAAGAAGGCTAACAGCATACTGGGCTGCATTAGTAGGAGCATTGCCAGCAGATTGAGGGGAATAATTATTCTGCTCTATTCTGCACTGGTTAGGCCACATCTGGAGTACCGTGTCCAGTTTTGGGCCTCCCACTAAACAAGTTGGAGAGAATCCAGCAGAGGGCAATGAAAATGGTTCAGGGGCTGGGGCACATGACTTCTGAGGAGAGGTGAGGGAACTGGGTTTATTTAGTCTGCAGAAGAGAAGACTGAGAGGAGATTTGATAGCAGCCTTTATGTGAACTGGGGCTCCAGAGAGGATGGAGCTGGACTGTTCTCAGTGGTGACAGGTGACAGAATAAGGAGCAATGGTCTCAAGTTGCAGCAAAGGGAAGCTTAGATTGGATATTAGGAAAAACTTTCTCACTAGGAGGGTGGTGAAGCACTGGAACAGGTCACGTAGAGAGGAGGTGGAATCTCCATCCTTGGAGGTTTTTAAGGCCTGGCTTGACAAAGCACTGGCTGGAATGATCTAGTTGGAGGTGGTCCTGCTTTGAGCAGGGGCTTGGACTAGATGACTCCTGAGGTCCTTTCCGATCTTCTTTTTCTGTTTTAAAAAAGACACTAGGTGTTGACAATAAAGCAAAACTCTGGGGATGGTACAAAAACAGCTATGATTCAGCTCTGCACTTCAGGGACTGCCCTGTGTTAGTCCTCCTTCCTTCTCATGTCCCTGTGACAAGGTATTTAACAAAATTCACAGATTTGTTGGAATACGATAGGGCCGCACCGTGAGTTTTTGCTACGCCCTGAAACTTGCTACCTCTGGGCTATCAACTGTACACCTTAGAATCTGCACCGCACCAGTCCCTGCCGTGCATTACTGAGGCAAAGCTTACTCCCTGGCTGCAGACCATGATGGGGATTAGTGACTCAGCACACTGCTCATATCAGCTTTGAACTCTCAGGCAAGCGAGTCTGTCTAGACTTAGCTGAGCAGAGTGCCAACAATTTTTTTACCAT
Organism: Crocodylus porosus; assembly: GCF_001723895.1. Lineage (NCBI taxonomy): Eukaryota > Metazoa > Chordata > Crocodylia > Crocodylidae > Crocodylus > Crocodylus porosus. The sequence goes on along the minus strand of NW_017728927.1, from coordinate 3,198,536 downwards.
TCATCAGCTCTCAGATCCACAATAAGAGACATGTCCCAGTCCGCTCAATAAAGGTCCTAACACCTTCAAATTTAAAAATACCTGGTTCTGAATCATCTGAGCTCGCTGCTCCTTCTAATCTCTTACTTTGTGTGCGTTGTTATGGAAAATCAGGTTTTTGGCTTTGTTTGGTGATAACTTTGGGACAACAAAGAATCTAGCCTGTACAGATCAGAGCAGAATCCATGTGGGGTGATGCAGCTAAGTAATATAAACAGGAAGTCGTACTGGGATATTGCCAGTCTGCTTTTTACACTAATACTGTAGTACGAAAGGAAGTTGATGTTTGGTGTGGTAAGTATAAAAATAGTAGCACGCCAACAAAAAAGTGGACTATAATATGCACCATCCAGTGAGATAGATGGGTCTCATTACTCGAAAAGTTTGCCTTGGCAATGTCATTGTTCCCTCAAAGGCCAGATAATTACATGTTGGCACATGAGTTTGAGTGTAAGTCAGTGCAGGTTGTTCGCTCTTTTTGTACATTGGACATGTCTACACATGCTATTAATGCTCCTGAATAAACTCCAGTGCAGTTTGCGCCTGAGTCAGTGGCTTCCCAGGTGCAGCTGTGGTGGAGCAGCCCTAGCTGCCAGGGGCCTGGAGACTCAGCCTGCCAATCCAGGGCTGCTCCCCCTCGGCTTAATGTGCTTGTGGAGGGGTTGGCTGGGGCATGAGGGTGTAGGGCTGCACAAGGGTGCAGCGTAGGGCTAGCTGGCAGGATAAGTACTATTCTGTAGCATCCTTGTGCCCCAGCCAGCCCTGGTCACAGTTTACATGTGTGTTTGAGCACATGTAATTACTCTGCTGTAGGATAGTACTTGTCCTGGACAGTATTATCCTACAGCAGAGTTAATTAGTTTACTGCCCCTTATTGGAGTGCACATGTAGACTGTGACACTTTACTACAGTGCTAATTAGTCAACTCTGCAGTAAAGAGCACTGGTAGATGGACCCCTTGTGACTAGTAAGTCTGCTAAGGCTCATCTGTCCTTGAACGTGCCCTGGAATCGCTCATTTTCTCCTGTTTCATTTGTCTTCTGTGGCTGTGTTTTTAAAGCAGGGTTCTCTTTTGTGAGGCACAGTATTGTGACACACACTTTGGGCACATCTGCATGTGCCACTATGATGCCATTGTTACTGCGCTGCCCTTTAGTGCTCCTTTTGGAAGTACTAAAAGATGGTGCAGTAACAGCCAGTACAGATGCCATGTGTCCCCTGCCCGCCTGGCGCACAGAGGCACATAGTCTTGTGCAGCTCTCAAGGCAGTGACATGCAGAGCCCCAGGGCGCAGTGGCAGCCTGCCTCCACCCTGCATACAAATCTGGGGGCACATGCTCGATCTACCCCTCTCCCTCCACCCCTTCCCCCCACACACTTACCTGCTGGGCAGTGTGTATCTGTGTGTGTCTACATGTCTGTGCCTCACTCCCAAGCCACAGCCTCCCTAGCCCTGCTGCTGCCCCTCTCTCCTGACCCATAGTACCCCACATCCTGCCAGGGTAGGCAGGAACCCCCGCTTCCCAGGCTCCAAACCCCCCACACGCACCCACAGCCCCCTACACCTTCACAACCCCTCCCCCATGCACACAACCCCACGCACCTGCCAACCATACAAAGTACCTGCATAATTTTGCATAACTGTAATTTTACATAACTGAGTTTTCCTGCGCATAATGTTGAGTTTTTAACTGTGCGATTAAAATCATGGTTAATTGTGACTTTTTTTTTAATTGCTCACCTAATCGTGATCAAATTATTTAATCATTTGACAGCCCTACTGTGATAAATGCAGTGCACAAGTATATTTAAGTAGACAAATATCATTTGTATCAGCAAAAGCAGCACAGTAGAAGTATCTTTTAAGTTTAAGTTTTACGCAGCCCCCCCACAAATCATATTTTTTCCCTCTGCCTATGGTCACATGTAGATGCGCCCTTTGAGTAGAGAACTGAAATACTGTCACCCAAGACCAGGGACTGGAACTGATGCAGTGCCATTAACACCAAGGGAAACATGCTGATTTATGCCTAGTGAGGAGCTGACCCTAAATATCCAAAGATACTTAAACCTGATAGCTAATTTTGAATCCTTGTTGAACAGCCCTGGTTTATAAGTGCCAGGGTCTGAGAGAGGTGCTGTGACCTCTCACAGCCAGGAGGTAGCAAGAACACAGTGAAGTATAATTTGCAGTGTCTGTCACCAGCCAGTGTTATTGACTCCTCGCCCCCATGCAAATATAAAAGAAGCTTGGAAATTAGACCAAAACCATGAGAAAAGAAAACCGAAGGGGGAAAAAACCTAATTAAAAACCGTGAACAAGAAAAAGAGAGAATGTCTGGCAGGATTTCCAGGTATCTGAGAAGAGGCAAAGTATCAGGGGATTGTATTCATTTAACCGTGCTTCCCTGCCACCTGTCTGTTGAAATGTTTTCACTCTTCATAAAGAATGCAAGACACGGCCTTGCAAATGCTCCTTGGGATCCAATTCAGTTTTTCAGCTCAGCAGCTAAATTTCCTGCTTGTTGGCCCCTGATTGCTAACTGGTTCTTTTTCACCTCCTCACTTTTCTTTTACAGAGGCAACATCTTCACCCATCACCAACTAACATTACTCAAGCCAGTTTCAATATAATAGATCAGAACTGGGCAATTCACGTAGCAAAACAGATCAACAAAAAATACGATGTTTTCGTTCCTTTGTGCCACGTCACACTGTTACCTAATAACTGTAGAAAAATGTTTCCTACTGAGAAGATCTCTTCATTATCATTTATAACACCAAGGTACAACACTATATTTTTCTGGTTGTGACTTTAAGATCCTGACTTTTCTGGGCCAGAGCCTCAACTGATGTCAAGCAGGATGGCTGAACTACTGTGAACAGAGTGGTGCTGATTTACATCAGATCAATATATATGACTGGGCTGGGGGTGTCTAAGTTTCACTGGCTTTGCTTTTATTTGTGCATAACATTTCAAGAGTCAGTGATACCGAAGCCACGTGCATAGAAACTAGCAAGAGAAAAACCTGTGGCTCTCACACTCCGTTGCACTGTTAGAATCCACCTGAGCAATTCGCAATTCTCATTTTCCCCTAAGCATCTTACATTTCACTCTAGTTCTTCCTGGAGATTTTGTTGTTACTTGTTTCAGTGCCCTCTGTTGGCCATATGCCAACCCTTCAGTCCTGCTCACTGCCTGTTCACAACTAATACTGACAAAGGAACTCAAGAAAGAAAGGAAAGGCATGAACAAAATATGGTAGCTTTCTTTGTCCTTCTTCATAGGGTCTCACTTCAACAGCTATGAAGATTCACCTTTCCCTCCAGCAGTGCATCACTTGTAGGGTGTGACATGCACTGTTACATGTGGCCAAGAAGAGTTTGTCAGAACACTTTGGACAAGACCACAGTTACCTTTTAAAGTATAAGTATGGGTTTTATTGAAGACCCAGGCCTAATCTATCATTAGAAACATAGATTTGGATTTGACATATATTCATCTTATTTTGAAATGTCCTGAAAAATTGTCTCCCTAGGAGGTCCTCAGGTCCTCTTGGTTGGACCTGCGGAATTGTTTGGGCCAGATCCGCAACTGGTTTGAATTACTATAGGTCCACTGACCTATGCATATATTTACATCAGGTATATGGTCCTCAAAGAACACAAACCAAAGGCAGGTTTGGGTTAGCTGTATGATGCTGAGGAAGTACAGAAGTTACAATAGCATGAGCTTGTTTGATCCCAAACTAAAACATTTTGCATGGTAGAGGTATTTAATGCAACTGCTTCACTAGCAAACCTGTGTTTAAATTAGTGCAAATGGCATCCAGAAGACGGAGACTTTATCACACAGCATGATCTTTTTAGGAATAAGTAGTAGTAAGTCTATCAAACAACAGTGCTTTGACAACATGATACTGAAAAAAACAAAGTATGTCATGTCACTACATTCTTTCTAAAATATCAGAAAAAGTGTGCTTATAAATAATATAATATCAGTAATTTAAATTTGTTCTGGTACTAATTGTGTAAGAACCAGTTGTGAAGCAGCAATTGAATTACTTGTAAATTATTATTAAAATAATTTGGAAGTGGAACGGGGAGAAGAACTAAATCAATTCAGTGTCTCCATTTCGTACCCCCTCTGGGAGACCAGGCTACTTTTGGTTGCAACAGAAATCCCCTTATCACATTCAGCACATACCGCAGGCATATTTAGCACATGCCTAATTTGCATTTCTATAAAAGGACTTGGTATTATATAACCACATGTGGATTCTGATGTATTTTAATGGCATCACTTTATATAGTTTCTTAGCAACAAATTGCAGTTTGTAAGCTGAAACAAAGAGCCTTAAGTCTTCCACTCTACTTTCAAGCATGGATTCATCACACCTTTACTTTCCAGAATAATAAAGCATGCCCATGAGGTGGCCTTTTCCCATAGCAGTAAAATACTCATTCAAATGGTTTATTAATTCTCAACCAAGTATTAGGGAATACTTACTCAAATGGTTTATTAATTCTTGACAGATCTTAGGAAGCCAGAGGAACTGGTTCAAATACATTGATATGGAAAATGCAGTGACCATAATGTGTACGTGTGTGTGTGTGTTTGTATGCATGTGTACATATAGATATATAAATATATAGAGAGATATATAATTATAATACAATGATATTAGTTTTCACTCTACTCCCTCCTCACCTGACAATACAATATTAACACTTGAATAAGAGCAAAACAGCATCAGTGCCACCATTTAGCACTTATGAGCTAGAACATGGATAATACAGGCAGTGTCTTCATTTTTTTTTTAACGGGGCATGCTAGATCAGTGGTTCTCAACCTTTTGTAGACTTAAGGCATCCCTCAGAACATGCCAGTTATTAGCTTTCAAGTGTTTCTTGACCATGGAAAAATAAAAGAGCAAATCTTCCTGTTGCAAAGAGCTCAGAAAGTCTACCAAAATGAGATCTCCAACACAGGTATGTGCAGGACAACCCAAAGGCTGCCTTCCAAGGTCCCTTTTCAAGGTCCTGGTATAAGAGGGTAGAACAGTACATACTGGAATTGGGGTCACAACACACAGCACTGTGACCCATGGGGCAGTCCTGTGGAGGTGCTATACTTTAGACAGAGCCGCCTAAGTCAGGAGTTGGCAACCTAGGGGTTTGGGTTAGCGGTACAATGCTGAGGCAGTGGCATGAGCTTGCACTATGGCATGAGATTGTTTAAGCCCAAACTAAGATACTTCTTTGCATGACAGAGCTATTTCATGCAATTTAATGCCATCTACAGTTGGCAACATGTAGATGGATACAGCTTGTGGATCCACTGGATCTGGTTTATGGAGCTGGGGGGCCTTGGCTCTATTTGGCAGTGAGGGACCTTGAAGCACAGCACAGCACAGCACAGCATTTGACTGTGGGTCTCCAAACTGCCACCTCAACCATGGTGTATGCTTTCAGAACAACCCCACAACATACATGGTTTTTGTTTTTTTTTAAAAGAGCATCCAAAGAAGCAAGAGATGTAAAGAGAGTCTGACAAGAGCACATGCTTCAAATATTGGCAAAGGAATCTTGAAGTGTTCTCTCAAAGAAACAAGGAAGAGCCAGAAAGAAGGAAAGCCTGTAAAAAAACTTCTACGTGAGTTGTTAGGAAATATCTCAGAAAGAAAAAAGAACATCAGGCTAAGTACAGACATTCAAAAGTACAGACAGCCTTGCGCTGAACTTCCGGTGTGTTACAGATTTGAACCACTTATACTGGTTTATGTGTAATTTCTGTCCCCAGCCCAGAAGTTAAGTGCACTTAAACCACTTTCAAAATGGCCAAAACCAGTTCAAGATAAACCTGGATGGATGTAGTATCAAACTTAACTGATTTAGTTTAAATGGGTTTCTTGAACTTCTGTCCCAGATCCCCTTCAGATTCAAGTTAATTTACAGCCCCCAACATCCCAGGATGTCTTGCATTTCTCCCTTCACAGGGTGGGTGGACTAGCCTTGGCCCAAGCTGTCTGCTCCAGCGGAGCAGAAGTCATGCTTTAGTGCCCCCGCTTCCCCAGTTTCTGGCCTGGGCCACTGCAGGCATGTGGTTGCATTTCCTGTATCAAAAGTGAATGTCTGTTCACTTGCTCATTGTAGGGTTACCATATGTCTGGGTTTTTAGATCCTCCAATCTTGGTCTGGGTGTTTAAATTGATCAAATATTTAGGATTTTGATTTGTTCAACTTCAAAGCTTTTTCCAGCACTTCCTGGCTTGCCCTAGCAAGGAGCTACTTGGGGCTGAGGGCAGGGACATTGGAGGCAGGGCACACACACACATGTGGTCAGCATGTAGCCAGGCAGGGGGTAGGAACAGCCTGGCAGCTGTATACGGGTAAGTCTGTGCTGGGTGGGGGTGGAAGGCAAGGGCTTGGGGACTGCCAGTGTGCGTGTGTGTGCACGCATGTGCGTGTGGACATGTATGTGGTGCGGGGGGGGAGTCTGAAGCTGCAGCAGGGCAGGGGAGGTGCTTGCCCCTCCAGCTGGGAAGGGGGTGGGGGGCCCTTGACGAGCAAAGGGAGCTGTGTGGCTGGCCCAGCAGCACTGGTCCAGTGCCTATGATCACAGGGACGGCTGGGGGGGAGCAAGGGGCTGCAGGTCGGAAGTGAGGGGCACTGGGGGGACTGAGAGGGCTATGGCTTGGGAGTGAGGGGCACCGGGGGGTCAAGGAGAGTACATCAGAAGGGCAGGGCACTGGCAGTGCCACGAGGTGCAGGTCAGGAGGGGCACCAGCAGGGATGGGGGGGCTGCAGTTTGGGAGTGAGGGGCACTGGCAGGGATGGGATTTGGGGGCCAGGAGTGAGGGGCAGCAGCAGGGCTGAGGGGGGCAGGGGACTGTGGCTTGGGAGTGAGGGGCAACAGAATGGGCAGGGCCAGGCCACCGGCTTATCACTGCCCCCTCCTCCCCTCCCTGCACAACAGGTGTCCTTTCTTTTGGAACTGGAAATATGGTAACCCTAGCTTATCAGTTCAACCCATGCAGTTTAGACTAATCTGCAAAGACTGAATCAATTCAGCCATGGGCTTTTTTTTGACTGTCTGCACTTAGCTTGGTAGATTTTTTGGTTTGTTTTATAACATCTTCAAGAGAGCATATATATATATATGACTGGGCTGGGGGTGTCTAATATATATATATATATGACTGGGCTGGGGGTGTCTAAGTTTCACTGGCTTTGCTTTTATTTGTGCATACCATTTCAAGAGTCAGTGATACCGAAGCCACGTGCATAGAAATTAGCAAGAGAAAAAATTGCCTCCCTAGGAGGTGCTCAGGTCCTGTAAGATGCTGAGGAAGTTCAGAAGTTACAATGGCATGCGCTTGTTTGATCCCAAACTAAGATACTTCTTTGCACGGTAGAGGTATTTAATGCAATTGCCTAACTAACAAACCTCTGTTTAAATTAGTGCAAATTATTTATTTTTAAATAAAGGGGAAAAGCATTTCTCTGGAAATGGGAAGACTCCACTCCATTGTATGCAAACAATGCATGGCTAAACTCCATCCCAGAAGAAATCATGAGATGAAGCACAGTAACTGTATACACCATTAGGAAAGAATGACAGAACTAGTCAGGCATTTTCTCAGTGTAACCTCATTCACAAAGATGCCAACTGGATGAAACTAAACCTTTTTTTCCTTTTGTGAGAAAGGGTCACTTTTGATCAATTTCATATTTCAAAGAAAAGTTGATGATGAATTTGCAGTTCCTGAAACATCCTGTTTCACTATTTTTAAACAAAAAAGTTCAGTTTGAAATTGTGTTTGTTTTAAAATTTAATTTAATTTTGAGTAAAATATAATACAACAATGAAGGTTAGAAAGGAAATGTTTTGACTGACCCAAACCAACGTTTTTCTTGAGTTCACAAATACATTTGAGATTTGGACCTTTTGCCCTTACTCAGGATGGAGTCCTTCTCCTTGAAAATCCACCCCCCACCCTGCCCTTGGGGCAGGAAAACCATTTCCCGTCCAGCTCTAACAGAACGCACCAGGTTTTGAAGCTTCCCAGTTTCCACTTTCTCCTCATCCAGATAGTGCCATTGACTTTAATGGGAGGCTTATTTGAGTACAGGGCACGATGCAAATTGAGCCACAGATCTGTAGCCAAATCAATCTACAGAGAGTCGTGTCCCCACCGAGACTACTCCATTGGTCTAGGCTCTGCACTGTAGGTTGTAGTGAAGGCGGAGGTAGGACTGATACAGCATTGGGATACATTTCGTCTTTGGAGTCCCAGGAGTAGCTATAGTGAAAATCCTCCGTAGTCTAATTCCATGTTACAGGGGGTGGGGGGAGACTCGCCCTTCATTTTATGCCCTTCACTTCACAAAGTTCCCCGAGGCCCTCAAAATTTGGGAACAGACCTGGCACCCTCTTTCTCATTCTGTGTCTCATGTAAAGTCCATAGCAAAGGGGCTGTATCTTTGTCTGGTCTAGTCCTAAGGCCGTCAGCCATTGCTGTATGATAAGTACAAGTCTAGCACTCATGCCAAATATGCCACTGGTGTCATGATGCCTTTTTAAAGGTCAAGTAGAAAATGTCCCCGGTGTTCCTGAACTGCAGAAAATTCCTCAAGTTATATTTCTGATCCATCTCTGAATTAGAAACATTCACATATTGCACTATTGCAGAGGTTATAGAAAGCACATAGTAGCAGAATATTGTGAATGAATCGAATTAAAGGAAAGAAAAACCCATCTCCTTGCAGATTCACTGCCCCAAGTGAGCTGTAGTTTCTTGTTTTAATGCGTGACTTCAAAAAATACCAGTTAGTTTCACAATTCAAAAACTTTTTCCGAGACATTTTCTAATTGGAAGTTTAGGCAGAAATATTGTTTGTAAGTTAAGTTATGTCTAGAAACATTGAGCCAAACCAAATATTATGTGCTCTCATTTTCAACTATAAATTGGACATTATCAGAAAGAGAGGATAATGTGCTGAGGAATATTTTGCAGTGGAGAAAGTTTACTTTACCAGGCCAGGATTTTCAAAAGGAGGTGCTGAAAGTTAAGATTTCTAAAAAAAGCTGAACACTCCTCCATGTCTTTTTTGCTTTGCTAGGGGCTTCTGCATTTTCAGTACTTGTGAGAAATCAAGCCAATGGTTTTAGGTGCCAAAATGAATTTAACTTTGGTTGCCCTTGACAGAGTCATTTCTCTCTGAGAGTTTCGTCAAAAATATCTTAACACTAATGGGTTGCATAAGTGAATTTAGCAATGTGAAAAGCATAGATGCTGATGTGTTGAGCCATACAACACGCCGCCTGAAATGCTCGCAAGACCTGCTCTTTGCAGCTGGCTAGGAAGAGCCCGTACCTAAGGATTCTGACAGATTTCTTTCTCCAGACCTCTCTTCCAACTGCAATTTTTCAGAAAGGAGGAAAAAAACTGTACCTCATCAAGAAATAAGAAATTATTTAATGCTGAGAAAGTGAAGTCTAAGAAACCTAATGCCTTGCACTTGGTAATTATGCTGTCTTCTTTGCTGCTGGCATTATTCACAGGCACATCTGGAGAACAGGCATGCTTCCTTAGAGCAGTAGCGCAAAAACCCTCTGAGGAAGAGGCAGGCAGCAGCAACACTTCATGGAGAGTGAAGTCATCAGTTGAGCAGTGTACCCAGCCTTCACCCACCTGAGCAGTCAAATCCTTGTAGGCAGATCTGTGACGGCCCCTTCCCACCTGAAACACAAAGGTACGCAGCACTGAAAGCAGCCAGAAGTCAGTGACAGGTCTAAATAAAATCACTTCTGCTTTCATCTCGTCTTCCCAGGTGCACAATGTTGTCCCAATCCCTGATTAATGAGCTGATTTAAATAATTAAAATCCAGCCTCCTCTCTCCCAGCTGCTGAATCTCAGCCTGAGTTTTATTTAATGCACACCTTATTTTTAAAATTTATTCTAGGCCAAGACTTCACTCTGTTTCCTGCTTCCCACTTATTTCTGGAGCAGTTTTGCCTGAGTAAGGAATAAAAGCTGAGGACCAGGCTGTTTTGGGGGCAATGCAAAGCTCCAGGAGGGCATGTGGGATTTGAGGATATATCCAGGCTCCTCCAGGAATGGCAACTACCATGCTGGAAAGCTGGGCGACTTTCCCCCTTGGCATGGCTTGTGCCTACTTCACCCCAAAACAGCCAGTCTGTCATACGCATATTGGTGGGCATCTACCTCTGTGTCTTCGACCATAGCAAGTCCCCAGCTTCAATCTTCAAGGGGTCATCATAAGTGTTAGCACCTGCTCCCTTTCTTCTTCCTTGCAATATCAGGCCTCAGAAACAGGTCTCTGCTGTTCTCACTCCTGTGTCTGGCTAATGAAGCCTGAAGCCTGACACTTCCCTGCTACCCTGCATCACAAGTTTAGACACTCCTGATACCAAAAGGTAAGCACAACTTGTTGAGCAGCATGTAGCTGGAATCGACACAGAGCCCTGAATACCTGCACAGCCTCAGAATGGATGTACCACGAATGTCTTAGGAATCAGAAAAGCACTTAGAAGTGCTTAACTTTAAACACGTGCTTAAATAACCCTTCCAAGAGACATAAGTAGGTACTTACTGAGTAAGTGCTTAGTAGTATTTGGAGCTAGTCATTAGGGCTGTGCAAAGTTTCAGTCCCTGGTTCGATTTGGTGGAGATTCGGCTCAATTCAGCGGCCTCATCTCCAAATCCAAATCAAATCAGGAGACCCTTTAATCTCTCTGAACTGAATCAAAATGCTCCGAATGGATTCAGACAGATTTGGAAAGATTCAGTGATTTGGACATAGAGACAGGTTTAAATGTTTTTTCTACATACCTTGAAGTACCAGCACAGCTCGTGAATGCTGCAATGGTGGGGCAGATGGAGCGTCCCACAGGCGCATGGGGGCTCCCCAGCGCACTCGTCAGTAGACCTGGAAGTGGACCAGAAGCACTTCTGGGTCCACTAAGCAGTGCACAGGGGGGCCTCCCCACACCCGCCCCAGCTCAGTGACTGGTGCCTACTGGGTCAGGGGGGCACCCAGGGTCCCCCCACAGCTGCTCGCCGAGCCAGGGGGCATGGGGTGGGGGCCCCTGCACGCTCCCCAGTGGATCTGGAAGTGGATCAGAAGTACTCCCGGTCCACTTCCAGGTTCACCACTGAGCATGTGGGGGCCCCCTGCACTCCTGTGGGATGTTGCATCTGCCCCAGCATCACAGCGATCATGAGCCGCACCTGGTACCTCGAGGTATGTAGAAAAAACATTTAAAGCTGTGTCTATGGCTGAATCGCTGATTCTCTGAATGGGCATCAAATCTTCAGAATTCAAATCGGGGACAGTGATCCAAATCAACGAACTGAATGACTGTCCCCGATTCAAGCCAAATCCGAATCTGAATCGAATGGGGCCCATTTTGCACACCCCTATTCGTCATGCTAAAGTCCCCAGCACACCTTCAATACTCAGCAGTCACTATCAACCATGAGTTTCATGTCCATAGCAATATATTTGTTTTTCTGCACACGTCTAGCCATTTACCAAGCTCTTGGCTTCCTCCTTTACACAAAGAAGTCATTTTAAAATAAAATATTGTTTTAGTTTTGCTTCAAATTTAAAGAGCCTTTTTTGTTATAACTTTTCCTTCTTCTTTTTTGAGGTGTTTTGTCATTCATCCATCAGAAACTGGCAAGGATGATTAAATATATCAGCCCACACAAAATTTCTGTCCACACACAAATTTCAGAGAGCTTTTCTGAGAAAAAAACAATCTTTCCACCCCTTACCCACTTCCCTCCCTCCCTGCCCTTGGTTTTGGTAGCGAGACAACACTATTTGTGAGTTCATTCTCAATCTGCAGTGAGATTCAGGTTTTCTAATAGCTTCTGTGTCTTATACATGACTAAGTGAGGCTCATTAAGCAGTTCACAATCACTGCTAGTATGGGGCTGCTACCATCTTTTCCCTCTGCCCAAGCTGCTGCTCTGCTTTCTGCTCTTAGCCCCATGCACCCTGACCAATGCATGGTAAGTGGGGGCATGAATTCACAGTGCTGGAACTGCTTTGTATCAGAGCCTCACCTAGACCTTAGTGTTCACTGAATACAATAGCTTCTAAAAACCTTAAGCCCAACACCACTAATTTATTAAATACTGCAAAGGGGTGATGGGTGTTTCAGTGACCAATAGCTGAATCATGTTTCATCCTAGAGCAGGAGTAGGCAATGTTTTTGGCCAGTCTGCTGAAAAAACTGCAACGTCTGCCAGAGTGCCGGCGTGCCAGAAAAACAAAACCAGTGCAGGGAGTACACGGCAGAATGCACTGTGGATTAATATAGTTGATAATCAAAAATGTTGCTTTATCTTTTTTTCTTGTGATTCTTTTTTGTTAAGCATGTTGTGATGAGAGAGAGACAGAGAGAAAGATGAAAAAAAGAAGAGAGAGAGCAAAAGAGAGAGGGAAAGAGAAAGGAAAAAGAGAAGAGAAAGGAAAAAGAGAGAGAAAAAAGAAAAGAGAAAAATGGGAGATAAAAAGGAAAAATAAAAAAGAGAGAGAAGAAAGAAGGAGAAATGAGAGAAAAAGAGAAAGGGGAAAAAGTAGAAAAGAGAAGAGAAAATGAGGGAGAAAGAAAGAAGGAGAGAAAAAGAGAGGGAAGAGAAAAGAAAAGAAAAAAGGGAGAAAGAAAAAGAACAGAGAAAAAAGGAAAAGAGAGGGTATGTTCCTTACTGCCAACATCTCCCACCGCTACTAGATGTGGCTCGGGCCCGCTGGTCCAGGGCAGGGTTCGGTGTAGGGAGGCAGTGACAGCCCATTAGCAGCAGCAAGGACCGGAGCACTCAGGCCTCCGTGATGGCCCTGGGGTGCTGGGAGGGAGGGCCCTATGGAGCTCGGGCAGACAGATGCCTCATCCCACCCAGGCAGAAGCAGCACTGGGGCTCCTGAGTACTGGGGCCAGGTGCTCAGGGCAGGGTCTGGGTAGCACAGGGGGCAGCAGGAGTGGGGGGAGGTGCTGTAGGTACACCAGCCCAGCCGGACCCTTGGCAAGGCCGCAGCCAGTGGGGATTGGAACACGAACAGGTGGGATTAGCGGCGATGGAGTCTGAGTGGCACGGACGCGTGTTTGTTTCTTAAACAAGGTGGAATTTATTTAACTTACGCTTGGTGGAGCACAGGTACGATGCTTCTCCAGCTACAGTCGGTGGAACGAATAAACGACGACGACGGGGGCCTGTTGGCCCACGGGGTTCCGGGGTGAGCCCTTGCGTTCTGCCGCGCGAGGGATGGGGCGGCTGCCCACTCCTTAAGTCCCAGGGCTGGTCAACAGCTCACGAAAGGAACCACGAACAGAACAAGAACTGTAACTCGCCGAGACGATGGAGTCGTGATGCCAGTCCAACACGGACAAAAGGGGTCGAGCGCGATGCCGAAGTCAATGGAGAGCGATGCCGAAGGTCGGAGCCAGAGGGTGTAATAAAGTCGTAGCCAGCGGACGAGAGGTGAGTGGGGTTAATCAGGATCATGGTCAAGACCAGTGCCAAATGCCAGTCCCGTAGCCAGACAATCAATACGAAAACAAAATCGAATGAATTGCAAAAACCGCAGCTGTGAGGAGACCAGTGGGCCGATAAGCCCTCCTGAGGAGCAGTCCCTGTTAGAACAGCCTCTGCTCTCAGGCTGGATCTCTCCCTGCAAGACAGTCCCTGCCATGGCAGCCTCTGTTCACACGTCCAGCGGGTCTCTCTCTTCTCTCTCGTCTCTCTCTTCCTCAGGCAGGGGCTCATCAAACTTTTATACCAATTTAGTGGCCAATCGAAATGCTCCCCTTAGAGAAATTTCTAGTTCAAATATGTCAAGCTGCAGATGAACTGAGCATGTGTAGGAGCAGGCTCTATGAGTAACTGAGCATGCGTCAGCGGAGAAACTATGTCAGCGCTGACTGACAGGTCCTAAGGTCACCCGGGGGCACACGCTGGGCACGCTGTGGAATTTTCCATTCGAAGGGCCTGTCTGCACAGGTCAGATCCAACTCCCTGTGTTGTCAGCATTTAATCAGAAATTTTGCTCTGACACCGAGGTGGGACCTGGCCCAGCCCAGCCCGGCCAAAGTAGCTCTGTGCGGATGGGCTGCAGCCACCCTGCCCATGATGGGAGGCTTCCTAGTCAGGGCAGGACACCAGGCTTGGCCTCCCTACTGTGTGATGACTGTTCCTGGGGCTCAAGGGGCTGCCACAGCTGGGCCCCTGCACCAGGGGCAGCTCCTTCCCCCCCGCACTGTGCCCGGCACACAGGGAGGCCAAACCCAGAGCTGGGAGCCCCCTCAACCCAGCATTTTGCCCCAGCCAAGTGGCATCCTCTCACGGGCAGGTCAGCTGCACCTCACCCCTGTGAAGCTGTGCAGGCCAGGCTGGGCCCCACCTTGGGTGCTGCTTGGTGCCCCCCACCCACCCGCCTGCTTGCCAGCTATGGCATGAACCCATATGGAGCCTGCTTCCCACCTGCCTCTGCCTTCCCAAGGGGCCAGCTGGGCCAACATGTCTGCAGCACCTACCCCATGCCTGTTTCTCCCTGCATAGCACAGATCATGCCCTGGGCACCTAGCCCAAGCACTCGTGCCCCGGTGCTGCCCCCACCCAGGTGGGACAGAGTGTTCATCTGCCCAAGCCCCAGCCAGGCCCAGGGCTCTCCCATCCACTAGGAGCCTCCACCACAGTGGCCTTGCACAGCACCTGCCTGGGCCCCAGCCCCAGCCACCTGCAGCTCCTCTCCAGGGCCAGGCTGGGCTCACGGGTGCAGCCCAGGAACAGGGGGTGGGGTCAGCAGAATGCAGACTGAGACCCTGCCTGTGTTCTCCTGACTCTGCCCCAGTGCCTGCTGCGGTGCTGGGACCTGTGGCTGCTCTAGAGAGTCCAGAGCAGTGACTTTAAAAAGTTATTTTAAACAAGTTCCTCACACACCTCCTGATGTGCCAGGGAAAACATTTCCGCATGCCACTAATTGGCACGCATGTCAAGGGTTGCCATCCCTGTCCTAGAGGGCACTTTTTTGAGGCTTGCCCCTCCCCAGTGGTAGGGGGTGGTGATTTGCCTCTGTCCTATACATGATACCCTGCATAACCGCTTAATTATCTGACTAGTGTGTGGGCCATGGTTCTCTCACCTGTCACCAGCCATCTGCTCCAGTAAGGGATTGGAGTAGGCAGGTATTCAGTGCCTTGCATGCTAAAATGTTCAAACACATCTAATCTTGCATGCTAAAATGTTATGGTACAAGTAGTCCACATTGAGACAAGGTGTGCTTGTATGTCCCTCATGGTCCTGATTTCCATTCTTACCCCTTTACTTCTATTTTGATAACAAAGCAAGGTGCTATGCAAATCAAAGTAATAGGCGAATTAGCCTTATGGAATCCGAACAGACATGACTGTGGAAAAGACTGTCCCTAGTTATTAAAGCCTTATATCAGGTAGTTGCTCTGGTATTAGTGGCCATTGCTACTTGAAAAGACCCATTCTCCATGTACAAAAGGACTTATCGCGAATGCATAGTATGTTGCTTTGAATTGTGGATTTCTGTGTCTCTGAACAGCCAAGACAGCCATGCTTGGCTTTTGTTATGGGCCAATGGAGAATATGCATCAGCACGCTCTTCCTGCTAAGGATTCTCTCTAAGGTTTCTCTGTGGCCCCCTCATATCTTTAATTCCCCCTCCTCCTTGAAAAAGGAGAAGAACGTGTTTCCCAGGCATAATGCAGATAGTACCTAATGCACTGACCCCCCAACTACAGGCAATAATACCCATGTATCCAGGTTGTAGCCGTATTGGTCTAGAGGAAAAGGCAATCAGGACTCATAGTAGAGATAACATCTTTTACTAGACCAACATGATTTTTGCAAAAAAAAAAATTCTTGAATTTAATTAAAAACACAGGTGTTTGTGCCCAAAAGCTTGTAATCAAAAAAAATGTTTTTGCAAAAATCTTGTTGGTTTAATAAAAGATATCATCTCTACTATGAGTCATGATAGCCATAATACCCAAGCACTTATGAGGCTATTTCATATTGGGTCCATCTACACATGCGGCAGATCGCTCAGTAACAACTGCGCAGTAAGCAGCATTACTGAGCATTCCCGTCACTGCATAGTTATTTTAGTTGCTACTGTGCATTAGCAATGAGCAATGAGCTACTGTGCAGTAGCTACTGTGCAGTAGCTCATTGCTAATGTACAGTAACGTCAGCATCACAATTCATGCCCAGCAAAGCTACGTTGCCATAGCAACGAGCTACAGCACAGTAGCTTGTTGCTATGGCACCATAGCGTCTCATGTAGATGTGCCCACTGTGTATGAGCCAACCAAGTAAGCAAAGCAGTCTTTATTAATATAAGCGTGTCCCCCTGAGGGTATCCCAACCACATTAGCCCTGCGGGTGAAGTTGCACATTGCACTTGGGCCATACTAAATCTGTAGCATGTTAAACAGTATTAAAGTTAGCATGTGCTGAGAGAAGTTGCACATTAAGGGTTAATACTTTGTCTTGCCTGCGCAGCTCTGACTTCCCACTAGAAGGGGACGGGGTGGTCATTGTGGGTAAGGTGTAGTGCATTGTGGGTGCATCTACCCAAGATGCTTTACTGTGCAGTAGAGCTAATTACTGACAGTAAGCATCTGCATCTTCATGTGCAGATGCTTACTGTGAAGTAAGTAGCTCTAATCAGAAGTAAATTTACTACCTGTAAATGCAAGTAGCAAATTTACTCAAGATTACTAACTGTGCAGTAGTGCACATGTAGACCCCTGACTGGGAGCAAATGTGCACTACTAGCTCCCCAATCAGGGAACGGGGGTTGGGAGCTCCCTGCTGGCTGGGCCTGGGGAGGCTCCATGATTGTGGTGGTGGGGAGGAAACAGGCTCTCCATCCCCTGGGGGCTGGGAACTGTCCTGGTCAGGGATAGGTCCCAGCTCTGTGTCCTGATTGGGGGATCAAGGCACGGTGCTTGGAAACAGCTGCAGGAGTGAGGCAGATACCAGCCCCCTGCCCCATCCACTAATGGGGCAACTAGCAGCAAGCCCCTAGCAGGGACTCCCAGCCCAGCTGGGCGCTTGTTACTAGCTGCCCCACCAGCAGATAGGAGAAAGGGGCTAAGACCTGCCCCTCCCCTGCAGCTCTTTCCAAGTCCCCTTCCCCTAATCAGGGAGCTGGGGTTGGGAGCTCCCTGCTGCTGGGACAGGGGGACATTGTCCCCACCCAGGCAGCCCCCTGGGGGACTGAGAGCAATGTCCCTGGCCCAGTGCTCCCTGTCAGCCCCTGGGTTAGCACCCAGAGGGAGCCTAGAGCTCCCCCTGGCTGCCGCAAGGGCCATGGAGGGCCAGTAGGGGCAGGAGCAGACTGCTGCCATGAGCAACAAATCCTTTCCTGGGACCCTGCATGTACAGATGCCTATCCAGGATCATTTATTCCCAGATCAAATTCACATGTAGACACCCCGGGTTGCTGGAGGACTGCTAATTGCTCATTTTAACCCTGTGGAGAAGAAAGAAGTTTCCCTTACACAAGCTAGGTAGCATAGCCCAGAAGTGCCTGGAGTGGCATGACATGAGATGCTCAGAGGACACTTAATATGAGGTAGCAAGGTGTAAGCCATGGACACTTGTATTTTAAGTGCTCTTAGTATAGTCTACATAGAATGTGTAACTTCATTTTGATTCTCAGCCCATGGGCAATTCAGCAGAGCATAGGTATGGGAACAACTTGTCCTCGTATCCCATAGTGCTGGTTCTTCACATGCCACCTGAAGCACCCGGGCAGCCCCTCCAGAGGCTGTGCTTGTTCCTCATCTGCTGATCCTCAGTGAAGGTCTGGTCACAGTTTTGATTTTGTCAGCCCCTTTCACACCCACTGCATGCACATGCCAATCACAATAAGACTTTTCTTTTTTAATAGCCCGCCTTAACATGACTAGCATATTCTTCCTCAGATGCAGTCTCTCTCTTGGCAAGCTTGCACTCTCTTAAATTTGCACTGCTGGCTGCATGCTGGGACAGCTAGAGATTTGCAAGCCTGTTGCACTGTTAAAATAGACTTATTACCAGCAGGTTTGTTCCACATACCAGTGTCTATTTGGATAATAATTACCTTCTATTGAAGACAGCTGAGCTCCTGTAAGAATGCAACCAAGTCAATATGCTAAGCATCACTGCTGTGATAACAGGAGCTCTGGTTCTGTTCAGGAGGGACCTGCCAGTGGAAGGTTTTGGCCAGAGCAACTGCTTCTCAGTGTGATGATGAATAAACTTACTTAGTGCCTGTCAGGTAACCTCTAGAGATACCTCCTCATCTGCCAGCCTTTTCTGTTGTAAATTGTGGCTGCTCTGCGGATATTGTTCTTAATTGTTGAGTTATAAACACCAATGAGCAATTTAGACAGAAGCCTGGGGGTGGGAGGAGACAAGCCTGCCAGGAGGCATTAAGTGAAAATCCTCTCACCACAGAAGTCTCAATCAGCAGCAGTTAGCCTGCCATGGATTATCCCTGGCTAGGATTA
Source organism: Crocodylus porosus (assembly GCF_001723895.1). NCBI lineage: Eukaryota > Metazoa > Chordata > Crocodylia > Crocodylidae > Crocodylus > Crocodylus porosus. The sequence goes on along the minus strand of NW_017728927.1, from coordinate 3,179,932 downwards.
GTTTAGAGCCACATCATTCCTATAGTGCTTGGTGCTGTACAAAGACAATCATAAGATCCTTGGGCCAGGAACTGATTTTGTTGTTGATGTTGCTCTGAAAAAGGGATAAACTGGGCACAGGCCAGTGGGACCCTGGTCAGCTTGGTGGGCAGTAGCCCCAGCAAAGTAGTGGCTCACCCAAGCTATTGGATCCAGCTTCAGTGGTCTAATGGGACCAGTTCAACGGTACTGTCTCCACAGGTAGCATCTCTCCTTAACTTCTGTAGAAGTTTTCGTGTGGAGCAAGGATGGGAGAGGTAGGTGTGTGGCATGGTATAGCTAGGAGCAGTTCATGCTTGAACTCATGTAATTCCCAGCTGAGTGCCCCCGTGGCCTCTCCTATGCAGCTGGCAGCTAAGCTGCTTCCAAATGAAGGTCAACAGGGCCCTCCATGCTGTGGGCTATAGGGCCAGCCTGCTGGACAGGGACAAATAACCTTGAGCTTTCTCCCCTGCCTATAGCGAAACGATTCTGGAGCAGCTTTTGGCTGAGGGGTTTGTGGGATTTCTTGTCACCTGTCATAGGCTCCATTCTGTCTATGAAGATCAGGCCTGCGGATTACATGTGGGGCATCTATCTTGTGGCTCGGGGTTGTTCAACTTCGAAGCAGGCAGGTGCCACATGCCGTGTGGATGCCCCCCCTTTCCCCACTGCTCCATCATGTTTCTTGCTGTCCCCTGCTACACCGCACAGCTGAAGGCTCGTTCTCAGCTCTGCAGCCTCATCCTCTGGGCTGGTGGCAGGCAGAAAAAGGCAGAGGAGGGAGGGAGAGCCCAGAGCAGTGAGGGGCTGCTACTTAACCCTTCATGGGCCACATGCAGCCTGTAGATTGCTAGCTGGCCAGCCCTGCTGCAGATCACAAGATACCTGCTTGAAGGGAAAAGGAATGACAATATAAACTAAAGCTTAAAACATCGCACTTTATTTTTCCTTAGGAGGTAACAGGATACCATAAATGCCTTTCTTGTTGCCCAGACTTCCATTTCTTAAAAGCTGCATGGACACTCAGCGTGGCATGGACCTAGGCATTGATCTGACAGGCATACTTACCGTCTCTGCTGTCTGCTAGTCCCATGTGTCATGGGTGAGGGATCTCCTAGTCAGTGGCCAACATTTTCAAAAGTTTAAAATTAGGTACTTAAATCCATGTTTAAGTAATTAAAGAGGCAGCCTATTTTTTTTTTTCAGCACTCTCAGTTCCCTTTGATTTTTGACCTAAATCTTTAGGCTCTGTCAAGTGGATAAATACAAGAGGTATTGCATGCTCTAAGCCAATTATAGGTATTCCTTCAGAGTTCACAGCATTTATTTCAGTACAGACATTTTTCTGATTTTGATTTGCGCCGCAGCCAATATGCATTTTGAAAGCAAATTTGTAAATGCAAGTTTGTGTGCAGTCTCCTGCGTGTACTCTTGTCATACAGTAGTACATCTTTGCAGCTGTCACCTACCCTTCAACACTGATGCATTGAGAAAGAAATGAAACAGTTCATGGCATTGCTTGTGAACATGCTTAAAGATGATGTGCACACTTATATAACGCCACTCCTTAGCTGTAGACTTTCCTTTCCTTTGTCCTATTAATTCACTTTAGGTCTCTTCCTGTAGTCAAACTCCTGTTAACTTCACCAGAAGTGTCCCTTTCTCCAGGAACCGCAGGGCTAGGCATTGGTCCAGACACGAAGGTTACCCACCACGTCAGTTCATAGAGCTTCCAACTGTAGCTGCCTGACCTGAACCCAGAAAAAAAAGCAACAACTCATTTATTCTAATATGTTTAGGGTTTTCTGCCTCTCCCCTTTTATCCCTCTCCCTGTTGTAGCTTGTTGAACAAATATTGAATATCCAATTAATCCACCTGAACACATTGGATTTTTTTCTTTTCCATGTTGAGTAAATTGGCTATTGCAAGCATACTCCAACTAGAAAATTAATGGGAAACTTCAGTCCTTTTCTTCAGTTCCTTGTATATGGGGAAAGGTTTGCCCTTGTTTTCACCTCAAATGATGTAGATGGAGCTGAGAGTGATTGAAGGTTCTAGCATCAAAATCACCTGTGACAGGAAAAAAAACCCTTATTTCCCAGGGAATTCTTGCATCAAACTAAAAATAAAGGAACGGATCCTCAGGCTGATACCTGCCAGCTCTGCTCAAGTTCTTATTTCTATCAGCAGAAGGTTCAACTCAAAAAGTTTATGTGAAAAATTCAGTGGTACTGAGTGTAAGCGGTAGTTAAAAAACACCAAAAGAACAAGAAAAGCTCTTGTTCCCTCTCCCTCGTGCCGTGGTGCCCAGGACCACTATAGCAGCACTGTAGCATACTGGGATTATTTCACAAATTCAAACTGCTTTGGTTTTATTAGAGGCAGAAATGAAATCCAGAACACTTTGGTCAGGGTGCAAATTTTCATTTCATAGACCTTACGGCTGGAAGGGACCTCAGAAGGTCGAGTCCATCCCCCAACTATCTTCGATGCTAAACCTCCCCTCTTTTGGGCTCAGTTGTAACAAAGTAGAAAAGCAAAAAATGCTAATTGTAAGAACAAAAAGAAAAAAGAAAAGAAAAATGTTCTCTCCTGTTACTGGCTAGATATGAAAACTCATGCAGGAAACACTTAGGCGAGTAGTTTTATCTGAGCTAGTCTGATGCCAGCCAGTTTTGTTAGAGTATAAGGACACACGAGGTACCAAGCTGGTGCAGACCACAGGTCCATCTAATCCAGGGGCAGGCAAAATATGGCCCGCAGACTGGATGTGGCCTACCAGGCGATCCCATCTGGCCCATGGGGCCTCTTTGTAAGATGTAAGAATAATCACAGGCCCTGGTCCTAGGCTGTCCCTCTGAAAGCTGGCACCTCTGTGCTGGAGGTACAGCTCTGGCTCCCAAGAAACTAGCCCCACACCCTGGCCTGGCCCCAACAGAAGGGGCCTAGAGACAAGAAGCTTCTGCTTAGGAGACATTTTTGCTGGGCAACGCTGTGGCTGTTTCCAGCCTCCCTCCCTGCGAGAGTGGAAATTCAGGTAAGGGCCCCAGTGGCCTGGGGGCCAGGGACTCCTGTTGTGGGGAAGGGGACCAGGATCACGGGGAGCCACAGACTATGGGGCCAGGCCAGGCTGGCCCGACACCCTGCCGCCACGTGAAGCCGTGGACTTGGGTGGGAGCATGAGAGCTGCGTGTTACGAGGCTGGGCAGGACTGGCCCCACATACTGCTGCCACGTGCAGCTGCGGACTTGGGTGGGAATGTGGGAGCTGTGTGTTATGGGGCAGGGTGGGACCGGCCCCACTCATTGCTACCACATGCAGCTTTGGGGACTCACTCAGGGGACTCCAAGGACCCACCCCCCTATACACATACACTACACACACACACACCCATACCTTCTCACCCCCCCACCATATACTCACATACCCCCACACCCTCCCACACTCCCCCATATATTCCCACACTCCCATATACACACCCAAACCCCCGCTGTACCCATACACACTCCCTCCCACACACACTCCCACCCCCAACATACCTGCACATACATCCACACCCTCCCCCACACACTCCTACATATAAACCCACATCCAACAACACCCCCCACATACACCCCTTATTCCCCCAATATACAGAGTAAGACTGTATTTTGAGCTACTATGCAATCATCTCTATATACACCATGCAATCACACATAAATCAGGACTGAAATATTTTTTAAAATAAAATAAGTTATAGTAGATGTTTGATTTTTTAGTGTATGATTAGTTGTTTTTTTCTGGTTCCAAGATGCCACCCCCCTCCCAAAAAGGAGTCCTTCCAGGGGAGGGACTTCAGGTGGCAAAGTTCAGGGTTAGGGATGGGACGTCTGGTCCCAAGATGGCAACCAGGGGGCAGAGCTACCCTTGATAGCTCATCAAAACTCGATAAGTAGCCCTCCAGCTGAAATAACTGCCCACCCCTTATCTAGCCCATTATCCTGTATCTCATAGCAGCAAAGAGTGGTTGCTAATGCACAGAATAGTTATGCAGGGCCTATCCAGGATCTGCCCCTTCCCTTATAGCTTCCAACTTCTAACTTTTAGGATGTCCTAACTTAGTGGTTGCAGCCATGCTGTCATGTTTAATATTTACTAATGCACCTATCCTGCATGAATGTGTCTAAGCTTCTTTTGAACCTGGTTAAATTGCCAGCCTCTACAACATCTTGTAGCAAGAATTCCACAAATAAATTGCACCCCATGTAAAGAAGAACTTCCTTTCTGTTTTAAATTGGATTGCTAATAATTTCCTTGGCCACTGGTTCTTGTATTGTGAGATGATAAATAGTCAATCTCTGTTCATTTTCTCCATGGCATACATTACGTTATCGCCCCTCGATTGTTTTTTTTTTCTCTAAGGTGACAGTTCCAACCCTGCTTAGTTTCTCCTCAAAGAGGAGCTTCTCCATGACCTGGTCATCCATGTTGCTTTTCTCTGTTCTTTTTCTAGCTCAGCTATCACCTTTTGGAGGTTCAGCTATGACCTTATGGGGACTAAAACTGCACACAATATTCAAAGTGTGGGCGTACCATCAATTTATAGTGGCATAATTATATTTTCTGGCTTGTTTTCAATCCTGTTCCTAATAATTCCTAAGATACGGTCCACAGGCTGGAGTCTAGCAGAGTGGTGGGGTATGACCTCCCTTTACAAAAGCCATGTTGACTCTCTCCCAGCAAGTCCTGTCAGAGGATTTAATTCAACAGGATATAAAACAGTGGAGAAGCACCAGAAATGATGTCACTCCTGATGAGTGCTTTTCTGCCTCTCAATATTTCAGTGTTTGAATTGTTACGGAAATGGTTGTTTCTTTCACCAAAACTTTGAGATTAATGCAGATTAACAGAATTGGGAACATGATTTAAAAACAAAGCAAAAAAGAATAGTAGATGATGAAGAAGGGACTTTGTTCCTCTCTAGAATGAAGCAAATGAGAGGAAAACCTTGCCCCAGTAATTAAAGAACTGTCTTGGGACTTGGGAGACTCGGTCTCAGTTTCTTGCTCTGCTCTCGGTATCCTGTATGACCTTCAGCAAGTCATTTTAGTCTCTATATCAGCTCTTTTCAATAAGGATCACAGCAATTTGTGGAGGTGTTATGATGGGATTTGGGTACTTGCTCAGCATCTATGGTTGTGAGTGTCCCATAGAAAACCATTTTCTTTCTTTTCTCTTTGTGTTCACTTGAAGGTTTGGGGTGAATTTCTCCATTTGCAGAGCCCAGTTCTGCTAGATGATGTACCAAAAGTGAACAGGCGCAGCCAGACTAGGGTAAGGCGCTCCAAAATATCCCAGGTAACCTTTAGCCTCTGGCTTTTTACTGCTACCTCTTCCTTGGAGTGACCCCAGAGTGCTTCGTACAACATGCCTAAAACAGGCTCAATGACCACTGAAGAGTTGGGATTTATTCTGGACACTCCAGAGCAGACGAGTATCTTCAGAGAACAGGGGGTTGCAGATCCTTCATAGTCTGATTATTGCGGATGCTTTATTCTACTAAGTCAAATTACACTAAAAAATTCTAACTCCACATCCTAAATCTATTGGTATTCCCTGGCCCATGGTAGTTTCAATGCAAATAGATACTGACTTTCAATAATACAGGCACCTGTCCAAGGAATTTTCTCATTAGAAAGGCAGGATCATTTTTTGGCCAAAAACTGGTATGTCATTTTATTTTTTTATTGTTTTCCAGAAGATACTATGAAATAATTGTTTAAAGAAATACTTGTGCTAATGCTTTCCTGTCAATAGAAGTGAAACATTTTTTTAGTTCTGTGAAAATGACTTGCAAGGAATGAACCAACCCTTATAGACCCATAGTTTGAACCAACCCTTATAGACCCATAGTTTGGAAAAAAATAAAACCCCAAAACAGCACATTTTTGGTAGCTCATTTTCCTAAGCACTACTTAACTGCATATTCTTTAGCAACCAGGTCCAACCTCAATATACATTATGTGATGCCACAAGTAGCTGTGGCTTTCCAGAACTAGGCTTTTGAGGAGAAAATAAAGAAACCCTTCTTGTAAACTTTTACTATGCAGCAACGGTTTGTGTTTTCTTCATGCAAAAAATAACATTTTATACATTATTGGTCACAGCTAATGTACCTTCTTGTAAAGTCATTGCCAACCTACATTTGTGTTTTTGGATAAATGAGATCTGTTTAAAGCACTGGTTTCTTGGCATTTACAGCAGAGTTGTATGGTGCTTTTGATATATTATTTTTCATCTTCTTGATATCTTTGATGTATAGTCTTCAAATTCAGGATGACTGTCATGTAAACCTCACCAGAAAATACATTTAATTTACAGCACCTATTGCAATACCCAAGGAACCTTATACTTGAGTCACTCTTTCACATGGAAAAAGTAAGGACTAGGTGTCGAAAACATTTTCTGGCTTTATTTCCAAGATGTGCACATTTGCACGTTTGAGACTCGCCAATAAGGGGGGTAGAGGGGGGAGGGTCAGTTTTTCCTCAAATAATTAATTTTTGAAAAGTTTAGTTTCATTTTAACCAAAAAGTTTTTGCAGATTGGGGTCAAATTCAGTTAATAATTTGGTCAATGAGTAATTGAGAAGCAAGGTATCCCCAAAGTTGAAATATTTTTTTGGACACTTTCAAAAACAAAATGTGTTTCAGTTTTCTGTTCTGAAATGACTATTCAGAATTGTGCTAGTTTTCATTTTTATAAAAAAAATAGCAAAAACCACCTGAAAAGAATTAAGAGTTTCACTTCAGGATGAATACATTATTTTGTTTAATCTGAAATGAATGTGCATTTTTTTCAGTTCTTCTTTTTATTCTAATGAGAAAAAATCTATCTCAGGTCAAAGTATTTTCACAGTCCTATCGCAAATTATGGAAAAAATACCAAAAGATTGAATATAATACACCATTAGACTTCTCACACCTTGTTACACAAGTTACTTTTAATCCAGTATCCTGCTGTTGCTAGTGCCTGATACACAGCACTTCACAGAAAAAATCCCACATCGAGTGTTCAGTGTAATTCATTTGTGTGTGGTGTAGGAAGAAACTGTAATTTCTCTTTCACTCCTGTTACAGATAACTTGTACCTTGAGGCTAAAGATGTGACTACTCAGCCCCTTATCTTTGTTTTTCTTAATATAGCCCTAATATTACTAGTCTAAAATGATCTGACCTTGAACTGATAATGAAGGGAAGCTGTTTCCATTCCAGAATCCATTTTGTCTGAGAACTTTTTAAAGTGAAGATAAGCTCTAAAAATATGATAAAACACTGAACAACCCAGCACTATCCCCTATACTGGTGGGCAGGACAATCTCAGCTGATATAGTTATTTGGGTATATTTCCAGAATATCCCCAATTATTATGATTGAAATACTGGCCTCACAGCTTTAGACAGTATTGACTATGGGCGTCTGTACACGTGCTCTGGAGTAGTGCATGGGGTGTTTTAATTAAAGCAGCTCCCGGACAGTCACTCTAATGTCATGTGCATTAAAATTCATGTGTTTAAAAATGGTCATGAGATGCTTTTTCTAAAGCTTGTTCAGTGAGGTTTAGATAAAGCATCCCCACGGACATGTTAAAATGTGTGGGAGCTTAATACGATGCAGCATTTTAATTAGAATGCCGAGGAGCTCGTATATAGGCGGTAGGACTGAGCAAAATTTCAACGGCTGTTTCATTTCAAAGGTGTTTCAATGCGTTTGAAACACCGAAACCAAAACAAAATGAAAGCTTTGAAACAGCTTTGAAGCAAAACAAGGGCGCTTGAAATTTTTGAAAATTTTGAAGAGTTTAGAGTTTTGAGTTTTGAAGCTGGGCTTGCAGGGAAATATAAACTAAGGACAGGGAGGGGGAAGCGGGGGGGAACTGCTTTGATCTTGACATGTGTAGCTGGCCAGTGACTGTGATCCCTCCCTGAGGTCCCTTCCAATCCCAGTGCTCTGGGGGAGTGATGGAGAAGGAGCATAAAAGCATTGTTTGATATCAGCTTTGTCAGTTTACTGAGTTGTGACCTCCAGCAGCATCAGGAGCATCAGGAAGGCTCTCACTTCCAACTTGCTAGTCTGTTCCTAGCAAGAAGGATCCAATCCTTTCTGAAATACCCTGATACCCTTCCTAATCCATTCCTTTCAATTTATCTCTCCCTCCCCCCCCCAATCCTCTTTTTGTTTTTGTTAATCTCTGTTATTCTTTCTCCACATAAAAGCAATCTGTGTTTTCCCCGACAGTCTGCATTGACTATGCAGGAAAGCGCAACTTATATTACAGAACATGTATTTATATATTACATAAATACATACATTACATTGCAGAAACACACACACATTTTCCAGCACACCAAACATGGTGCGTGCTGTAAAGGCAGGTGGCCACTTTCTAGCCAGGCCAGCAGAGGGGGCAGAGGGAGAGCTCTAAGTTCTCCCCTTCCCCCACCAAAACCTCCCAAACTTATCTTTTCTAACAAGATGTGGCGGCAGGCGAGAAGAGAAGGCACCCGAAGGGCAGAGCTGGCACGGTCATGGGGTCCTAGGGGTAGCACCACCATCTCTAGGGACCTTACCCTGTGACAAAGTGCAGTTTCCCAGAAATACCTGCACTTATCTCCTTGAAAGCTGGCAGGCTTCATGGCCTCTGCAGGGGCTAGCATCCCTGCTTTTTTTAATCCCACTGTGCCTTCACATTCACAAGTGACTCGAGTTTTGCTTTCAAGGCTTTGACGTGCTGTTTCCATGAAACGCTTGCATGTATCTCCTTGAAACTTGACAGGGTTCATGGCCTCAGAAGGGGCTACCTTTCCTGCTGTTTTTGTCAGAATCAGGCAAGAAATGACAAAGTTATAGCCATTTTTGTGATTCCCCATTGTGATTGGGCAAAACGCTGAAACTCATTGAAATAGCGAAACAGTTTTGGTGAAACAAAATGGAACAGTGCTTCAAAACTAAACACTTTCCCTTCAAAATGGCAAATCTGAAATCGAAATGAAATGTTGCTGTTTTGCACAGCCCTAGTAGGCAGCCCATGACACCTGGCCTGACTGCAATGCCCAAGGTAAATTAAAATGTGGGTTGGTCACTCCAGTTTGTTCCATAAATTTCTTTGTGCTAGGACAGACAGACAATTTATTATAATGTCTTTAGTGCCCCTCATTAGTATTGATCCTACTGCTGAAAACAATATATTAGAGGCCATCTTATTCTTGCTCAGATTATGATGCCAGTTCTCTTTGTACCAAGAGAATCACATAGGCTGCCTATACTCGTGCTCATTGCCGTTCTAATTAGAACGGTGCAGTGTCACTGCATCACATGTATAAAGTTCCCGTGCATTTTAAAAAGGCTGTGGGGGTCCTTTAACTAAACCTTGTCAAATGAGATTTAGGACAAAACATCCCGCAACATTTTTAAATGTGCATGGGCTTAATACACGTGACGACGAGGTGTTTTCATTACTGCAGCTGCACAGGAACTGCTCTAATTAAAATGTACTCCCACACCTCTGAGCATATTTATAGGCAGGCTTAAAGTATGTTTTCTTCTCCTAGGCACTCCAAAAAAACATCAGCAAAACTCTTCTCATACTAAAATCTTTTTTTTCTTGGATACCAGTCGACTTTGGATCAGGCTTTCCTTGTGAGGAATGTATACCCAAATTTCACAGCATTGCATGGTTCTTCCTTCCGCAAGGAAGTATTAAAATATTAGGCATGGACAAACTCATTCGAGATCTGCCTGAGCCTTCTGAACTCATGCTAGGTTTTGTGGAGGGCAAGAGTGACATTTGGCCACCTCTGACTCCACAACTCAAATGACCAAGTACCCATTTATACCTGGGCTTAGTGTGCTGGCTCTGTATCTAGATAAATTTGGTTCTCATTATAAAGATTTTGCAATCTAAATAGACATCACAAGCAAAGGGTGAGAAGGGAAAAGGGGATGAAATAATGACACAGAGTAGGTTAGTCGCAGAACAGTATGTACTTCTACTCCTGAATCCCACTTCCCTCTCAACAAGAGCATGAAGTCTCTGTCACGGCATTTATCCTCTGTGACAAAAAGCAGCGGCCAGTGAAAAGGAATAAAAAATCCCAAACAATTTGGTCACAGCCCTTGCTATAACAAAGCTGTTTCCAGCCTTTGGGAATGGCTAGCTCCAGAAATGAAGGCTGATACATTTCTCCTGGAGCGCTTGGAGTGCTTGCTCTGTCTGGGGATGAGGTTTGCTAAAGGGAACATTACACTGTTTTCCAGTTAATTGGGAGGGCTGGTATTTGACAGGTTTATAAACACATGTGGCGAGGCAGGGAGAGACCCTCAGGTCTAACATGCTAAGGTAAGTCCAATAAGGATTTGGTTTTCCAGACAAAAAACCTCACATCTTAGTGAAATGAACAGGAGTCCTTTCGTAGACATCAGTGAGAATTGGCTTGAGTCTCTTAAGCCCAGAAAATTTGAACAAAATTTATGTGCAACTGCATTCCGAATAGAGCACAGTGGTGCATGAAATTCAAGTGATTTGTAGGCGAAAATAGGCATCTGTTATCCACTGGGCATTTTGTATATGTAAATACCTGATTTGAATACATAACTCTATGGGCACATAAAGCACGTAATTTCACATATATTTTTCTTTATAACAAGGCTTCTACTCTTCAGAAAATCAGGCCTCCTAGGTTTTTATCTAGTCAAGCACGTTAGGACACGTGCATATAATTAAGCACATTAATAGTTTCAGTGAGTTTAAGTTATAGACGTGCTCATGTTCTTCAGTGGATAAAGCCTGTAGTTTCTCAACAGCATGACATGAGCTACACAGTAAATAGACCAAAGTCATTTTAAGGCCTAACACTGTATGTATACATACAGTATAAGTGTTTTCTTTGACCTAGGTAAACCATCAAAGACAGACAAAAAAGAAAAAGTGAGTTTTCATTTATCTGATATATCATGTCATACCTGTAGCAGCCTATTAAGAAGTTAGCTGGAGGAGTCACATGCTGCCAGCTCATAAAATCTTTGCGCTTCAATACACAAAGGAGTGCTTTTACTATGACCAGACTGCATGTATTTTATTTTTATTGATTTACAAATATGCATTTCCCCAATAATTCAGTTGCAATCTCCTGACAATTGAAGGCTGGTGATTTGTGGGCTTGTTTTCAAATGATGAGCCCTGATTCTTGGGCTTGCACTTGGACAGGAAGCACAGCATTATGTCCGCCACGGATTTTATTGATTTCAGATTTGAGACATTTTATGTCCTCGGAACAGGAGAACTATGTTAATGTCAACAGGAATTTTCAGAGGAGAAATGTTTTTCTAGTGTGTTTATGTTACAGCATGTCCCAGATAACTGCATATACATCCCACCCTCTGCATAATAAAAGTGATTAACAGCAGCAGGATTCCTTTGATTTGCAAAGAAGAGTGTTGCTGCCATTCAAAGGAAATGTGCTCATACTAATTCAGTGCTGTGCTTGTTCAAATGGAGTTGTTACGGTACATATTTGACTGCATGGTGTCCAACTGAAGAATGCTTTACAGGAAAGTCAGTAGGCCTACCCCTGCCTTTTTTTTTAGCTATCATGAATCTTAAAGTTGTTCCTTATCTCAGCAACCCAGTTCTGTATGGGAGTGTCCCCAGATTTAGGGGACAGAAGCATCCTGGCAACCAACCTGGTTACCACTGGATAGGGTTACCATATTTCCAGTATCAAAAAAGAGGACACCTGTTGAGGGGGAGGTGGGGGGAGGAAAGGGATATATGATTTGGGGAGCAGTGATATGCCCATGCCCTGCCTCTGCCCCTCACTCCTAAGCCACAGCCCCTCTAGACCTGCTGCTGCCGCTCACTCCTGACTGTACCTCACCCCCTCGCCCTGCTGGTGCATCAGGAGCTCGGTGAACAACAGTTCACTAGGGCACCCTTGGGGAAGACCAGGACAAATGGATACAAACTCCTGGAAGGCTGCTTCAGGCTTAATACCAGGAGAAACTCCTTCACAGTCAGGGAGTCCACACTGTGGAATAAACTCCCTCCAGAGGTGGTGCAGTCACCTACCCTGGTGGTATTCAAGAGGAGACTGGACAGTCACCTCACTGGGGTCACTTGACCCCAGTTGTCCTCCTGCCTAGAGCGGTGGAGGCTGGACCCAGTGATCTACGAGGTCCCTTCCAGCCCCGTACAATCTATGAATCTATGAAAAGGCAATTGACTGCATTTGAAAGAGGGTCACATGATAACATGTACTTCTTTGCATCAGGGTAACACCGCCAGGCCCCACCTGAGACCAAGGCCCCAGAAAACTAGCTCTAGGCCAGGTGCGTTATAAAAGAATGCCCAGTCCTTCAAAGAACATCCAGGCTGAAGAGACAAGACAAGAAGGTGGGGATGTTTTAAGTTTATTATGTTCATTTTACAGATGTGCCTCAGTTTTCCAGGTGGAATAAATGACTTGCCCACGGGCACACCAGGAATCGTTGCCAGTGAAAATGAGTGAACACGAGTCAACATGGGTCTACCATGTTCTAGGTGGGTGCCCTAACTATGACATGATTTGATATAAGAGGTAGTTCCTCCAACTTTTTGTGAAAAACGAATCTCCAGAACAGAAAGGGGCTTTGTGGCTGTGCATACCAAGTGGACAGTCTTCTTTCTAGATGGCAGTTGGGTGCCATCTAGAGAGGGGCCGCATCTAGACTTGATGCAGCCCCTCTCAAGTCCCTTTCTGACTTGGCTGGCTCAACCAGCTTCCACTCAGTGTGTTGGTCCTTATGCATCTCACTCTTGCTTGACACTCTCCAGGTACTGTATGAGAGCTTGGGCACCTACCTTTTGGATCCCAGTAGTTGGTAGGGTGCAGAAGAGTTGGATGTTGCAATGCTGAGGTCCTTGTTACACATTACACTGTGAGCTGTTCAAATGTTGATTGGTGCCAGTGCTAGCTCATGTCTGGAGCAGTCACACATTCAGGTCAGCAGGGGCCTGGAGCGTTGAAAGGTAAGAATCCCCTTCCCTCCCATTCCAGGTTTCTCCTCTGCGCCCCCTCCCAGGGTTCCCCCAGTTTCCCCTGGGCCCCGGGCTCTCCCCGAGCCATGCCAGTGGTGGGGGAGGGGATTACATTAACATGTAGCCTACAGTTGCTGCACCTTAGCATGACACAAGTTGGGTAAGATGGATCAGAGACACCTAGGCGGGGGGGGCCTAACTTTAAGCCAGCTACAGAGTTCTTAACACTAGTTTCAGGTGTTAATGTGTGGACAATCCAGGGGTTAAGAGCTGAGGGAGCTGCTTAAAATTAACATGGAACAAGGCTCTGAGTTAAGTTCCCGTTGGATTTAGCCCTGTGTGCCAGAACTCTGAGCTCAACTCCCCCATCTTTTGTGAGGAACAAGGGTCAGATTTTTTCTGGCTTAACACCTGCAGAAAGCTATGGAAGTCCTGTGCTATTACTCTGGATCAATGTTAGTGTTACTGACAGCATCTGTCTGCAATGTCCGTAGTTAAGAGCAGTACATGCATTCACACATGCATTCAAGTACACACAAGCATGCTCTTCTTTGCCTATTGATTGGCTTCTGTCACCACTAATTTTACCGAGGTAAGTGGAACATCACTGTATTCTGGTGTTGCCCTCAAAAGTATATGGATACTTCACTTCTTTGCCAAAAACCTTAATCATCTAGTTCTGCTGTAGCAGCAGACAAGAGAGCATTTCTAACTCCACAAATAATAGAGAGCTAGTTGTGAGAACAGCATGTTAAAAAAACAGCTGAGAAAAAACAACATTTTCTGTCTGACCTCTACCCAGCAAAATCACATTGTTGCTATAGTTGCTGTTCTAGAACAAGTGTTAGCAGTAAACAGTGAGGCCATTGGTTTTGATAGGGAAGCAAAACAGTCCCTGTTCTTGTATCTTGATGTGGTCCCATGCAGTAATATTTTTTTCAGCTGGCCTGATTGCTAATTTATAATACTGCAAAACCCTGTAGAGCTGTAAAGTGGCTGTCTCCCAAATTTTCCATTCACTTCTATGAAAACATGGCAGAAGGTAGAGCAGGATGGGAACTTAGAAACTAATTGAGATAACATGGAGAGATAGTAAGTGGAGAGATAATAAGCTTTTATGCCAGTGGTCCTCAGCTTTTGCTGGCCCACGGACAGCAGAGCCGAACAAATAACAAGTTGAAGGCAACCTCATACTCTGCTCTCCCTTTCAAACTCAGTTGTAACTTTTTAACTTCCTGTGCTGATGAGCAATGTTAGAAGGTTTCACAGGTAATGAGCTGGCCCCTGCCTATGAATCAGGATCCACAGTTCTAAGCAGACTTCGTGAACATTATATTGAAATAAAGATCATTTCAAATGAAAACAGCCTAGAATGGCTTGTGTGGATAACAGCTTTTATTCTTTGCAAATGAACTGTGCCATTTTTACAGTTCACTGTTTTAATTGAACTTTTGTTCTATTGTAATATTTGTGAATGAAACTCAAATGGAAAAGTGTCATTTACTCCATTTATCTGGAATTATATTTAGTTACTCCTTTGATTATACTAAAATAATGTGGGGGAAAGCGAGTGTTGTTTTAACTTGGGAATGTTTTAGAATTTTGCTTTCCACAACCTTGCCGTGTGCCTACTTGTAATCACCTTGGAAATGCTAGTTGTCACCACTAGAGCTGAGTTATAATGTAGAGCTGAGCATCACTGCTCTCTATTTTGTCTTGTCAACAAATTTTGTTCCCTTTGGAGAGGCCATTGCACTACTGCTGAATGCAAATAAGCAGTAACGTGCTTTTTCTGGTTGTTACTAAAAATCAATTCAGAAAATCAAAGGGCCAGTTTTTGCAACACTCTGTACCACTTCAGTGTCATGAACAAACCATTGAGGGTCTGAAATTTCCCCAGTGCGGGGCGCTGTACAGACCCTACATTGTCCTTTTTGGCAGCCCTGTCATAGGTGCATGCCAGAGTAGGAACAGGGCCAGATATGAGTGCTGAATTCCCAGTGATTTCACTGATTTCAATGGGAGTTAGTTGTTTCTGAAAAACTAGTAGGCACCTCTCTGATCTTTAGGTGCCCAGAGGCACCTTCCAACATCTTTTTCTCAGTCTTTCTTTCAGTATCCCACACGTAAATGGAGATTCTAGCACTTTGCTGTCTCATGGGGGTTTTGTAAGAATAAATCTAATGCACTGTGAGGTGCTCAGAGGCTTGAATAGGTAATTCTGAGAGAGTTAGGGTATCTCCTAAGACTCAATAGCCACTCTGGTGCTCAGAGCAACTGGAAATCAGGGGGAGTAGGCAGCATGAGTTGTAGGGCTGTGCAAGGCTTCAGACAGAGCTTCGGATGCTTCGGAGTCCAAAGCAGCGCATCCAGGTCAAAGTGCTGGCCTTGTTAGGCTTCCCTAAGCAGTTCAGAGCTCTTGAAGAGCTTCGGAGCCGACTTGGAGCTGCCTCAGGGAGCCGGCCATAGGGTATAATGGGGAAACAATAAAATATCTATACCTTTGTTGTTTTTTGTCCGATTTGGATGAAATTTTCAGAGATGGTAGACTCTGCAGAGATCATGAAGCCTGCCAAGTTTCAAGAAGATCAGTTTAGGGGTTTTGGGGGAACTCACGTCTAGGCGTTATAACAGAGGGGGTTGAAAACTGCAGGAGTGGTGGCCCCTGCTCAGGCCACAAAGCCTGCCAAGTTTCAAGAAGATCAGTGTGGGGGTTTGGGGGAACTGTACCCCAAATTCTTGAAAGCAAAACTCCTGTCACATGTATGTGTTATACCACAGGGGGCTCAAAACTGCAGTGGTGGACTGAGGCCACAAAGTCTGCCAGGTTTCAAAAAGATCAGTGCAGGGGTTTCGGGGCAACTACCCCTCAAGCTGTGGACAAGCAAAACTTGTGCCATGGGTGACACTGTGTGTGTTAAGGCACAGAGGGGTGACAGCTGCAGGGATGGTGGCCCCTGCTGAGGCCACGATGCCTGCCAGCTGTCGAGGAGATTGGTGAAGGGGGGTTCTGGGGCCCTGCACCTCTGGCTGCTGACAGACAAAACTTGTGACATGGGTGCTTGTGCAACTGTGTCTGTGTCTGTCTTGGGGCATGGGAGACACTACTGCAGGCCTGGCTGCTAAGCTACTGTGTTACCAGTTACCAATCAATCATGATTCACTCAGGGACCAGCTCAATCCTAGGACTTAGCTAATATAGCCAATTAATTGCCATCAATTAGCACCTACAAAACCAGAAAGAATCAATACAGACAATCAACTGCCCCAAGACAGACACGGACACAGTTGTACAAGCATCCATGGCATGAGTTTTGTCTGTCAGCAGCTAGAGGTTCAGGGCCCCAGAACCCAGAAGCCCTGCACTGATCTCCTTGACAGCTGGCAGGCATCGTGGCCGCAGCAGGGGCCACCATCCCTACAGCTGTCACCCCGCTGCACCTTAACACACACACAGGGTCACCCATGGCATGAATTTTGCTTGTCCGCAGCTTGAGGGGCAGTTCCCCCCAAACCCCTGCACTGATCTTCTTGAAACTTGGCAGGCTTTGTGGCCTGAAATAACTTTTGTTTTGGTACAGAGGTGGGAGAGCTTGAAAATGTTCCCCTCCATCCTGTACTTGATGCTGATGCCATGCACCAGATGGTCACAGATGAGCACCTTGATGACCGCAAGAAAGATGGAAAACAAAATGAGTGCGATCACACAGCCCTGCTTGACACCAGTTTGAATGGCAAAGGGTTCCATAGCAGAAGCGCTGCTTAGGATGGAGGCAATCATCTGGTCATGAAGGAGTCTTAGAATGGTGATAAACTTACCTGGGCAGCCAAACTTCAATAAGATCTTCCACAGAGCCTCATGGTTAACAAAGTCAAAGACTTGGGTCAAATTAGTAAAGGCAATAGAGGGTTCCTGGTGTTGTTCTCAGCATTTTTCCTGCATTTCCCAGGCCACAAAAAATTATGTCCATCATGCCTCTCCATCGTTTGAAGCCACCTTGAGACTCAGGAAGGATTTCCTCAGCAAGAGGGAGCAGTTGGTTCAGAAGAATTCAAGCAGGGGTTTTCCCAGCCATGCAGAGGAAGGCAATACCTTGATACTTTCCATAGTCAGCCTTATTTACTTTTTTTAAAAAGGTGACAATATTGACATTCATTAGGTCAGCAGGAATTTCCTCAGCGTTCCAGATTTTGAGAAACTGTGTGGAACTTTTTGGTTATCATTTCCCCACCAACTTTGAAGACCTCAGCTGGTATGCCATCAGAACTAGATGCATTGTTGTTCTTCATCTGTCTTATCACCTGGGGTACTTCTTCAGAGGTTGGTGGACTGGCAAACCTCTTACTGGATGCTGAGGGATGGATTTGATGGTTTCATCAGTCACCATTGATTCTCAGTTCAGGAGCTTTTGGTAGTGCTCCTTCCAGTGGTTTTTGATGGACTTGTCTTTGAGAAATGTACTACCATCTTTAGATCTAAGTAGGGTGAGTCCACAAGACCCTGGTCCACACACAGCCTTGTTTGCACTAAAGAATCTCTGCATGTCATGATTATCAATAAATTGTTGGATTTATTTTGCCTTTTTTTCTCAACATTTGTTTTTAATTTCTTGAATCTTCCTCTGGGCTTTAGCTTTAAGGCATTGTGGCGGAGCACCTTTGGGGTGCTCACCACGTGGCAGAGGCTTCTGTAAGCTGGGGCAGAGCCCAGCAGAGAAGGCAGCTGAGTGAAGCCCCCCGAAAAATCTCATTCTAAGGGGGGAAGTAGGTATCGGAGTGCCTTTGAGGGTGCTTGCCACCTTAGGGCTCTCACAGGCTCCAAGGGGAGCCTGTTTTGGAGAAGCAGCAGGATAAACCTTCCCCTGGTACCATGTGTGGCAGGGGGCACTGTGGGTGCCTACAACTTTAAGACCAGAGCCAAGCAGCCAGCAGGTGCTTGACTGAGGCAGTCATTTTAGATCTCTGGTGGCATATATAAACAGCTCAGTTCCTTGCTGACTGGGAAGGCAGTAACATTGCCTGGCTGCATCATCCTGGAGGCAAGGGAGGAACTGTAGGGGATGGATTGGAGGCTCCTGGTCCTGGGCATGACCTAAAACTGCACCCTGCTGGGAGTGGGTGGTCAGGTGGGGCTCTCAGTGGTGCGAGAGCCCCCAGGAAATGCCAGGCCAGTTATCACCCCGGTGAAAGGCAGGTGGGGCACCTTACCCTAGCCCTCACCTTCAGGTGGGTTTACGTATTACCAGAGGCAGTTGGGGTCAGGCATGATCACCTCTTTATCCCATGATCACCTCTTGGCCAAACTGCCCAGTTGTGGCCTTGGCTCCACCATGATCCGCTGGCTGGGAAATTGGCTTCGTGGTCGGACGCAGAGGGTTGTGATTGATG
>NW_017728927.1:3155826-3160973 GCF_001723895.1 Crocodylus porosus | reverse complement strand
TGACTTCCTGCCCTTTGGGCAGGGGGCTGGACTCGATGATCTCCCGAGGTCCCTTCCAGCCCTGATGTCTATGAAATCTATGAAATCTATGGCTGCAGCCACCTGAGCTCTGTGGGGTGCAAGATGCCGAGGAGGGAGAGTGGGGACCAGGCACAGCTGCGGCCACCTGAGCTCTGTGGGGGTAAGACCTCAAGGAAGATGCTGAGGAGGGAGATTGGGGACCAGGCACAGCTGCAGCTACCTGAGTCTACCAGGGAAAGAAGCCCTATGGCCCTGGGTGAAGGGGTGGTGTGGAACCCCGAGTGAGGGGGTGGAGTGGAGCCCCAAGTGAGGGGGGCAGAGAGGAGTAGCCCCGAGTGATGGGGGCAGTGTGGAACCCCAGAGAGGGGTTGGAGCTGGGGAGCCCCAGTGAAAGGGGAGAAGAACCAGAGGGCTGAGGGCCCAGTACATTTTTATACACATAACGTTGCCCCTGGAGGGGCCAGAGTAAACTTAGACCTGGTCAGATAATTGGCTGGCCACTGCCCCAGTGAAGGTCATGGGAAAGGCCCAAAAGATGGTACGTCTGCCACCCAAGGGATGGACTAGCTAAGCCTATGGCCTAAGGGGCCTGCTCCAAGAGGGAGCAAGGCAGAATAAATTGTTGACAGATGAAAGAGACCCTGTGAGAGAGGGTGGAGTGTGTGAGGCCCAAGTGAGAAGCAGGAGGTATGAATGTGCATGTGACTGAGGCCTAACAGCGTGGCCTAAGCTTGCTCTGACAGTAGGCTGGGAGCACAGTAATATCTGGTTGCCATCTGCGAGGCAAGGGCTGTGGTAGAGGGGTGGTATGGAGCTGTAGATAGTGCCCCCTGGCATCGGGGCATAAAATAGGCAGCCTCCCACTTAATTAACATGCTCATTAATTAAGAACAAGGCATAGCAGGCGAGTCAAGTGGGGGGTGTGCCCAAAGGCAAGTGGGGAACCTAGCACTGTGGCTAGGCAGGGAGCCCCACATTGCCACAGGCATCAAAAAGTTCCTTGCTTCTGACTGGACATAGGATGGTTTTGCCTGTCACAGAAATCTTTTCTCTTCTGTTCGAGAAGGGCTTTGATCTCAATATTGTTTTCATTGAATCAGGGCTGATGGCATTGGGTGATAAAGCCAACTGAGTCTGTGCAAGCCTCATGGATGGTCTCTGTAACAGGCTGAAAACTTGCAGCCTGGAGCAATTAGCCAGTTATCAACAGGCTTCCTGCCTGAGGGGCCACAGCTGGCTCAGTCAATTAGCAAATGGGGGGAAGTTGACTGGCTGACCTAGAAATAAAAGTGGATGGGAAGAGGAAGTGAGAGAGAACCTGGATTGGGACTTGTTCACATGGAGAGGCAGGTCTCTCCAAGGAAGAAAAGACAGTAACTCATTGTTGTTGGTTCATTATGGACTGGTTATATTTCCTTTTACACTCTGTGGTGCGGATGAACCCAGGGCATTATCGCCTGTGTTGTGAAACCCAGAGAATGACTCTGGTTGGGACCAGATTATGGGAGTTAGGTCAACTACTAATTTGATCTTGATGGTGCCAGGTTAGCCAGGTGACCTGCTACAGTCTCCTTTAGAGCTCACCAGTCTTCCTCAACACAAGTGTTATAATTTTCAATCCAAAGATTGGTGAGTTTCTTGCTGAGATGTGTTTGGAGGGCTTCATGGTGTCTGAAGGCATTTGATGTTGTACTGTCTTGAGACTGATTTGGGTTGCCTTTGATGCATCAGTGCAGCCCTAATGGACATGATGGATATTGCTAAGCAATGATAGGTCTGACAGTCATTGGCTCTTCTCATAACACACATGATATGAGCGTCTTTTAGAACACATGCTCTTATGATTATCTAGTTGAGGAGCTGCCATTGTTTTGAGCGAGGTTGTTGCCACGTTGCTTTGTACCTATCATATTATTTGAAGATAGTGTTAGTAATGACAAGGTCATGCCCTCCACATTTACTGAGTAAGAGGATGCCCTTGGAATTGGCCTTGCCCACTCCTTTCTTTCCAACCCTAACCCTAACCCCTCCAAAAGGGTAAAGTCACAGCCGACTCCCACATTGAAAGTCCAAGGATGATGATATTATTTTCTTTTGGGATGATCGTCAGGATTTCATCAAAGTCAGCATAAAATTGTTCTTTCTGTTCTTCCTCAGCATCAAGTGTTGTCATGTATGCACTTATAATGGTAGCAAGCAAATTGTTGGTCAGTGGAGGTGGAGAGTCATGAGGCAGTCGTTAATGCCATAGGGAATTCAGTCATTCGGCTGACAGTCTGGTTCTTAATGGCAAAACCAGCACTGTGTATGCAAACCTGTAGTTTGCAGGTTTCCCCTTCCAGAAGAACATATATCCACCCCCATCCTCCCTCAGGTGGCCTTCATCTACCTGCCTGGTCTCATTAAGAAAAGCAATATTGATGATGTATCACAAGAGTTCTTGGGTGACAATAGATGTTCTACGTTCAGGTCTGTCACTGTTTGAGTCATCAAGTAGGGTTCATACATTCCAAGATGCAAAGGACATTTTTGTGTTTTGACTGCAATTTGAGTGATCCCCCTGGAAGCAGCTGTCTAGTTGGGTAACATAAGGTGGGTCAGCCTTTTGGGGGTACCTTTTCTAGCCCCCTCCTCATGTGGAATGAGCAGAGGGCATCCTAAAAAGGACTGCTCAGTTATGATTGCAAGACATTGAATCGCCCTCCTACCCCATTCCAAGGTTGAAGTGACTAAAATGTGACTGCCACCTGTATGTAGATCCATGTGTAGGGACTCCTGGTGACCACTTCCTCTGTCCCTGTCATCACTCATCCATCACTGTAGGACTTTGTAGAGGTTATGTGTATTGGTGATTGGTTATCAGATGTTGAACCCAGTAGGAAAAGCCTACATATGACTTGTTTTATAAGAAGAGGCCATTGTGCAACAGCAACTGCACAGATCTTGGTAGAGGAAAAACCTGTGCTGGGGCAGGAGATCCAAGATGACTGGGGTTAGTCTTTCATGGCATCCTTCATTTGCCTTCACAGCAGTTGAGAAATATGCCTTCTTCATCTGCCTGCTCCACCACTGAGGTCTTTATGTTATGTTGGATTGGTCTTTGTCTGATACCTCACCTTTGACTGTACTGCCAGGGGTGACCCTACCCGGAGTACAAAACTGCTGATGATGTAGCTCTTAGGGTCATCTGTACACACAAACCTATCCACACCATCAAGGTGGCAGCCCATGAAATGAAAGTCTCTGAATATACAGTGCCCCAAAAGGATTTTAAAAAGCCCCATCATGATCTGATGACATGTAACAATGCAACAAAAATGGGTCTGTCCAGTTATGTGTCTTCTGTCATGTGGCTTCTGAAAATTTCACTCTTAAAAGCATCATCTCTCCACTGATTATTTCTCCATTGTCCATAGTCTGTTTTTTCCCCCTCTCTTTTAGTGTCTCTTTCTTGTGAGAGCCCATACTTCTTGTCATAGGGGTAAATTGTCACAAAGGTCCTCAGTGATGCTGTTTTTGATAGGAAAAACTGGATAAGGAGCAAGGGAGCCTTTCCCTGAGATCCAATTTGAAAAGCATCATGCTGCATAGTATTTGCTTCTCTGAGTAGTGCCACTGAGGACATGTGAATGAGAGCAGAGGTATGCAGTGCGTAAGTGATTTTACAAGCACCTGTCACATGCTTTATCCAGCACAAACTAATCCTCATTACATCCAGAGCCCAATTCAACTTTTATTTTTCACAGAATAAAGGGAGAGCAGAAGAGTTGCTCTACATTTACAGCAACATCCTTGAGAGCAGGCTGCGGTCTGTTTAGCTGCTGAGAACAGCAGCAGAAGTACATGAAAACACTGGTTGGTAAAAGATCTTGCAAACTAGCTTGACTCTTCTAACTGCTTTGTGCCACAATGCACCCACTTCTTCTCCTTGTTGGAAGCTACTTTTCACATCTGCTGCCACAACAGTTTTACAATGGGTGGCAGCCATTGACTTTTTCCTTCTCACTTATTGGAAAGTATGAAAAGTCAAAATTCCACAATTTTTGCTGTTGGGATAAAGTTTTTCCTATAACCCCAGGCTGCCTAAAATATATAGAGTTTCCCTTTAGATATAGATGTTATAAGGAAGAAATTTTTGGTACTGAGGTTTTAGACATTCCCCCAGAAGTAAAATAGAATCTGCAGCAAACGACCCAAAACGTAAGGAATCACCCAGCGGAACGGAAGCACATCAAAGCCAAAAAAATGTGAGCAGGGAAAATGTTGCTAAGTGCTTCTAAAAGCTTTCTTAAATTGAAAAAGATAGAACATGTGAAAGGACCTTTGTCCACAACCGAGTGAATGTAATCAGTAAGTTCAAGGAGTGCTAAACTGCTTGAAAGAGAAAGGGCATAACCTTGATTGATAGCAATTCAGTAGCTTATTACATTTGAGCCATTCCTTAGTTTGTTCATAAATATTTTAAAGTGATTTTTCAGTAGCTTAGAAGGCCATGTTGGAAAATAATTAAAATCTGGGAGGAAATGGAAAAAAGAGAAAAAAATTGGGAGGAATGAGGTCTTGCCAACACCATTGTTAGAACTGCTCAATCTGGTTCCTAACTAACCAGTTAAAAAATAACTTTGAAAGCCAATATAAATAAATCACCAGGGAAGAGTAAATGCAGATAGTTAACACCCATAAGGTACATCCACACGTGCAGGCACATGCGCTTGAAGCAGCTCAAATCGCAACGGCACAAATTTGCGCCAGGGATTTTTGCCTCAGTGCACGTGCCTGGACATGCACTTTGGTGTGGAGCAAGTTGTGCTACTTGTGGCAAAATGGCTGGCCCCAGCAATATAAAACCCTGCCCTGTGCTGGCCCCAACAATATAAAAAGCTGCCCTGGCAAGCAGCTCAGGGCTACTTGCTCTCACGACCTTCTGGGGGGAAGTTAGCCACACCCCTTCCTGCCCTAGGCTGCTGCTCCTGCTGTTGCTAACCCCCCCACAGGGGGGTTCTCTGCCGCACACTGCTGCCCCCCCGCCGCAAGGGGGCACCACATGCCTACCGCACTGCACCGCACCCCAGTTTTCGCACTCCTGTTCCAGCCTGCTGCCCAGCTTGCTGCCAAACGGCAGCCAG
>NW_017728927.1:3143967-3155726 GCF_001723895.1 Crocodylus porosus | reverse complement strand
CTGCCTGCAGGCCTCTCCCCCCTCACCACCACTGCTAGTGCCTAAAGGCTCCTCACCTGCCCCAGCTGCCTTGGCGTGCCACCTGCCATCTTCACCAGAAACACACCTTGGGTGGCTGACCTGGGTGGCTGCTACCATGCTACCATTGCTGCTGCTGCTGCTGCTGCCTGTGCTGCCACTGGCCCCGCTCAAGGTGACTGTCTAGTCTGCTCTTGAAAACCTCCAGGGTAGGTGACTGCACCAGCTCTGGAGGGAGTTTATTCCACAGTCTGGACACCCTGACTGTGAAGGCCTCGTCTGCCTGGCCATTGTTAGGTGTTTTTTTCATAGAACAATGGCCAAGAAGTGCATGTACACACACGCGCACACAGGTGTTTTGTGCTATGTGGTATCTTTAGGTCAGTGTTCTATTCCTCAGCTTTTTTTGATTATTTTTTAAGCAACACAGTTTTCACTTTCCATGATGACAAAGGTCATGTCTGACAAAAAGCAGCAGCAAAAGAAAGAATTCAAAAGAGCAATTTCTTTGTGTTACAGTTTGAAAATCTCTCTTTTACCATCCTGCTTCTTTCTTTGTGATCACAAAGGAAACTAGTTCTAGCAAAGCAAAAAATATTATCAAAGTTAAAATGAGATCCATTGAATTTTATTAGCAATTTTCTAATTTGTTAGCAATTTCACACTGCCTGTTAGCATTTGTTTTTGTATATTAGCATTCATCACAAAAAGCTAATCCTATTAGCGTTTTCCATATTGAATTATTGAAAACAAACAACAATGCTGCAGCAAATCTTTACTATGCCATTCTCATTTATCTACAGTATTTCTGTTCATGCCAGTTCATATCCAATGCTGCCAATTAGGACAGAATCATAGCATACTTGCTTACTAGATATCATATATAATATACTTAAATATTTGAAAATGACAGGAGGTGTCCTGTTCTTACACATCATATATATCTCATTTTTTTCCACCCAACTGGAAATGTTCCAGAGAACTTGATTGAAAGTGTTGACCTTTGTATAGGACCTTTCCCCCCAATTCTTCTATGGAATTCAATAGAAAATTATATCCTTTTACTAGAATTTTTTTCGACCATCCTTTAAGATTTTCCAGTAGACCACAACCTCTGGTACACGATAGATTAATTTCTGAATCACTTATACTCTACAATAATTTCAACTGTTCAAAACAATTTGCATAAACCCTGATTTACAATGTCTAGAATGCTAATGGGTTCATCCTAAATAAGATGTTTTGGGAATATGGGCACATATATAAGAAGTGTGTGATGTATTGTATTTAGTATTAAAATATATTTCACTTGTTTGCTGTGCACAAGGGGACATGTCAGGAATGTGCGTGTGTGCATGCACACATTCATGAGCACATGTGTGTGTATATAATATGTATACATTTAATAGGGCTGTGCAAAACAGTATCATGTCATTTTGACTTCCATTGCACCTCTTCAAAGAGGCAGTATTTCGTTTCAACATTTCATTTTGGTTCAAAGCACTGTTCCGTTTCGTTTCCTTAAAACTGTTTTGCTGTTTCGACAAATTTTGACATTTCTCCCATAGGCTATAATGGGGAATCATGAGAATGCCTTTAACTTTGTAATTTCTTTCCTTATTAAAATGAATACAGCAGGGAGGGTAGTCCCTGCTGAGACAACAAAGCCTGCCAAGTTTCAAGGAAATAAGTGCAGGGGTTTCTGGGACACTGCACCTCAGACTGTTCAGAGCAAAACTTGTGTCACTTGTAAGTGTGAAGGCACAGAGAAAGCTCAGTTCAAACAATGCTTTTTATGCTGTTTTTCTGTCCCTTCCCCAGAGCACCAGGATTGGAAGGGACCTCAAGGAAGGATCACAGTCACTGGCCAGCTACACATGTCAAGATCAAAGCAGTCCTTCCCCCTCCCTCTTCTTAGTTTCTCTTTAGCTGCAAGGAAGCCCAGCTTCAAAACTCAAAATGTTCCAAAACTTTCAAAACATTTCAACTGCCCTCGTTTCTCTTCAAGGCTGTTTTGAAGCCTTTCATTTCATTTTGATTTCACAGTTTCAAGCTTGAAACTAGTCGAAACAGCTTCGAAATGAAACACCCGGTGAAATTTCACACAGACCTAATATTTAACCATGCAACCTCAAAACTTAGGGGTTTCTCTTTTATTTTTCTCCTGGGAATCATTCTAGGGAATACAACGGTGACATCCAAAGATGCCAGTTAGCTGTGTATCCTTCAGTCTTTTTTGGGACTGCTCAAGACAAGCAATGGTACCTTCTTATGCTACCTATGCAATTCTGAGTGCAATATTAACAAATAAATAAATAATAATAGAAAAACCCACAAGTCATAAATGTGCCAGGTTTCTGTGCGCGGAACTAGTATAGTCTACTTGTCAGTATATACCGATGTGTGTGCACTTGTATAGTAATGTGAGTCTTTGAACACAACCATCACCTTTGTGGTGCAGTTGCATGCATACCATTCTTCAGTTCCATAATTGTGTTTTTGCTTTCACATCTGGGACCAGATCAGAGTGCCTTCTTGCGTACCTGTGGACTCTATTAAAAAAAAAAAAGTAGGGGGAAGGGAATCTCCTATGTACCAGCTGTGAAATTATCCTTATCCTTTGATATATTAAAATTGAAGTGCTGTAAATTTCTGTTGCCATGGTAATACTTTCCATGCCACTTTCTGATTGGCCATCTGAGTTCACTTTCCTTTGGGTGTTCTAGCCTAATTAACTGTTATTTTTTGCGTTTGTAGAGGAAAAACCCACACAAGCCATTTTGGGCTGTGATTTGTCTCCCTTATGATGAATATTCATTTTCACATACTATTCAGGCAAAAATGAATAGGCCTGACTTGTACTTAGAGAAAACAAATCTGTGAAAAAAGCAGTTATGCTCAGGCATTGAGTCAAATGTTATCTAGCTTGAACATGTTGTTATTTGTATCACCATGGCACCAGTCACGAACCAAGGTCCCAATGTGCATGGCACTGTACAAACACAGAACAAGCAGATGGTTTTGGCCAGAAGGAACTTACAGTCTCCATGTAAGACTATAAATAATACATGGATACAGGGAGGTCAAGGAGACAATGAGACAGTGCTAGTCATTGTTATAGGACTGGTCTCAGTACACCTGCTGGAAAGACTTGGAAGAATAAATGTTATGATTTTATCCACCAATTTCCAGTAAGCCAGTTTAGGTGCCTTTATTTTTAACTTTTGTAAGTCATAAACAAGTTCATTAATGGGTTGAGTTAGATTCTTGTTACCTTCAGCAACATGCTACCCAGCATTACAGGCATGAGACAATCACTAACTGGGCCTCAGGAATGCTCAAGGGCCTGGTTTCCATGCTATTCACAATATAAAACTTGTACAGTGACTCCCTACAGTATAAGAAAATATGGAATAGGGCTTATGTTTCCCTGACAGTTACCTTCCAAAGAGTTAAACCTACTCATCTAAGTACAAGAAATATATATGCAACCCAGGTGTAGTCGGGTATGTACTCCCACTCTCCAACTGAAGGAAATTGTTAGCTGGCAGGTATACTGGGGCAGGAACTGCAAACCGCTCACAGTTTCCCTCCATCCCTATAGAACCAGGCCAGGACAGTCAGGGGACTTAACTATATACAACTTTATTTACATTAACTTATCACAAGGAAAAGAAACATGGGTGTGTGTGTGTGTGTGTGTGTGTATACATATATATGATATACAAATAAATAACATAAACAATAACCTTTGGGTAAATGTTATATAACCTTATACCAGGGCTCCAGATACAGGTAAGTAGTAGCAGAAGGTTCCAACCAGGGTCTCAGTAATGGGATCATATAATAACACTATAGCAATGAACCAACTCACAAATGAAGGCACTCAAAAGAACACAATATGAGGTGCTGTTTACACAATATAGGGCACATAGACATCATTTAATACCTCATGCTTATGGGGCGGGGCACCCCAGAATGCCCTAGGTATTTGGACCCCAACAACACTTCCAAGGGGAGAATGGATCCCCAATGGTCCCGGCCCTTGGGGGGCCCTAGCATGGATGGTTCCCTAACTAGCCCACTAAGAAGGCCTGACCAGGGTGTTCCCTTCCCTATGGGAACCCCTTTCCCTGGTAACTCATGACTCCAGGGCCATGTGGGTGGTCAGCATCCCCTCAGACAAGCTGTTCCTTGCTGCAGGGGCTTTTTGGGTCTCTAGCTCCATCTGGGCCACCTGAATGCTAGTAGCCCCGAGCACCATTGCATGCTTCTGGAGGCTATGCCTTCTGCTCAGGGTTGGGGGCCTGGGCCACCTTGTGCAGTCCCAGGGACTCAGTCTGGCTTCGACCCACCATGCAGTGAAGACCTGCATTGAGCCCTGGCTGCGTGCCAGCGGTTGGAGACTGAACCACCTCAGGCAGCTCCCAGGGTCTTGGTCCATCGAGGACCTGCCATGCAGCACCTCCTGCACTGAGTTCCCAGCCTCGTGCTGGGGTTAGGGACGCAAGCTGCCTCGAGCAGCTCCCAGGGTCTTGGTCCCACTGGGGTCCTCAGATTCCCTCCGTGCAGTGCTGTCTGCACCAAACTGGGGGCTGGAGACCTGAGCTGCCACATGCAGCTCCCAGGGTCTTGCCACCATGCACTGAATGGAGGTTGCAGTCATCTGCCACTCTGATCCCAACCGAGGGGATCTTCGGGCTCTTCCAGGCAACGGCATCTGCCCAGCTGGCCAGCTCTTCCTCAGCATTTCTTAGCCCCTGTCTTTCTCTTCTCCATCCCCCCAGTGCATCTGCCGGTTGCTGGGCATGCACCGCCTTTTATTCTCTTTGGGGGCTCTGCCCCAGAAGTTCTGCCAGACTGAGAGAGCACAGTCTTGAACTAGGTCCAAGGTTTCTTTTTTTTTTCTTTGCGGGGAGCAGGGGTGGGACAACGGTTACTTGATTGGTGGACAGGCTCCACCAATCACAAAGAGGATTCTCCGAGCCCAGACATGCCGGGCTGTATCAGTAAGTTCACTACACACACACATACACACACACACATATTTATATATGCTGAGCAAATAAAACTGAGCATATTGAATTGCCATTGGCATATCTTCCTCACATGAAGCATCACATCTGCCCCTCCAAAAAATCAATTCTGCTCTGATGAATTCCCTTTCACCCCAGGAAATCAATTCCGCCATTGATATCTTCTACCTCCTCTCAATCCAGTTTCATCTATCTTGCTCTAATATATTACATTTTGTCACCAAAACAACTCTCTCCATTGGAATATGTTAATTTCATGTCCCCAATCCTTTATCAAGTAATTGACACACAGCCAGCGACAACTCCAACAATCAATCTATCAATTTGCCTCTCTTTACTTTTTCTTTTTCTGTTGCTACCTGACACCACTCTCCCCCAGGCTCCTCAGCCCTTTGATCTTTCCTACTTTATGCTACCTGCCCCCTTCCATCTTCAAAGGGAACAAAGCTCGGCAGGGACTTCTCTGTTTCTTTCTTTCCCTTTCTCCTCTGTAAAAAGTGCTATTGATGTCTAGACTTTTTCGATTCTTGCTCCTTCCTTGTGCCAGTAGCATGAACTGCTTACTCATTTGGGCCAGATTTCTCCTAGTGAGACTTGGCTGTCTTCTCAGAAACCTTCCCACCTTGTGCTCCCTGCCAGGGCCCACTATTCAATCGGCATGAACCAACAGCTCTGCTTCTACATTTTAAATTTCCTCATGTCATGATTCCCTGCACAGTGGGCATGTCTATACATGTGCTTAAATGCACATTAGCTTAGTTTAATGAGCATTAAGCTGTCACTTTAAAAAACTGTGGTATTAGTTAATGTGGATTAAAATAAGCTAATGTGCATTAAGCATTACTTAAAAACCATGGGTGCTTTAACACATGTTCCAGGAGTGGGTGCGGTGGTGCTTTAATTAAAGCGGCTCCAAGAGTCTGACTTAAAAAACCGTGGTGTCTCCTGTATCAGCGTACCTGTGCTTAAAGATGGTGATGAGGGTGCTCATCTGATAAGCTTTAGTTGAAGCACTCCGGCTGCCATTTTTAAATGCAGGGACACTGGTACACAAGATGTAGGAGGCTGGTGGAATACAGCAATTGCCATGTTTCCGTAGACTTGTTTAATCAAGTCTGATCCAATGCTCCCAGCACCTTAAAGCAGCCTCCACATTTATGTATAGGCAGCCCATGAACTTCAGTTAATGCACATTAAGACAGGCTAATGTGCATTTTCTTAGTACCTCACCAGTAGGGTGCCTGTACATGAGCACAGAGGCTGCTCCAATGTGCTATAAGTACAGCGTATAAGAGTGGTAATTGCCATGCTCCTGCCACCTCCTGCAAGACCGTTTCAGGCTGGACATAAGGAAGAATTTCTTTACTGTCCAAGCCCCCAAGGTCTGGAAGAGTCTGCCATCGGAGGTGGTTCAAGCACCTACATTGAACACCTTCAAGAGTAAATTGGATGCTTATCTTGCTGGGATCCTATGACCCCAGCTGACTTCCTGCCCCTTGGGCAGGGGGCTGGACTCGATGATCTACCGAGGTCCCTTCCAGCCCTGATGTCTATGAAATCTATGAAATCTATGAAATCTTGTGTATCAGCATCCCTGCACTTCAAAATGACAGCAGGGGTGCTTTAACTAAAGCTTGTTGAACAAGCTTTAGGTCAAACCCCCCTGCCGCCGTTTGGAAGCACAGGGACACTGATACACAAGACACTGTGGCACTTAAATTAAAGCACTGCTCTAATTAATGTTTTCAGAGCCACTATAATTACAGCAGTGCCTCCCCCACCCACAGACCATGTGTAAAAGTGCCTGGAGGTATACATTTAATGTGCATTAACTAAAACACACTTTCCTTCTGTACCCTTCTTGCCTTTCTGATATGTGTGGGGAGATTTATTTGAATTAAAAGCAACTAAAAGGCCTTTTGCCAAAAACTCAAACCAAATCTGGTCTGAGATTTGAAAAGCTTCACTTAACTTGGCTTGCCTGGGTGCTATTGAGTTTATGGACTATTTTAAGATCCTCAGATTCCACAATGACGACTATGTCATAGTCTGAGTGTGGCCGAAGATAGGTAGAGCTGGACATCTCAGCTATTTAAGCCATGTCCTTGTGAAATTTTTAGTCTGATTATGTTGAGCCTTGATCTGCTGATAGGTAAGTTGTTTGAGGAGCCATATATCTGAACGGACCCTGTGATATTTACCAGATTCATCCATAATTGCTTCCTGTTGCTAGGATCTCCAAGAAACACAAAGCTGGTTTGTCAGTTCCTGTAAGATGTATAGAGAAACCAAGTCTTGAGATCAGCTTCCCTTATTCTTTTTACTGAAAGCATCTTTAATGAATTTTTCTATATTCGTTTGAACATTTAGAGTCCATTGGTAACAAACTGCATGATTTGGTACTAAATAGCCTCCCTTCCTCCAAAGAGAATTAGTGTCAGATCTTAATTTACTACTGGGATATAGACATCCCTTAATGAGGTAATTAATTCAGTGCTAAAGTGCCTGTGAAGGACCCACACTGAGTGGACAGGAAAAAAATTAAAAGTGACATCTCACCGGTGGGCATCAGAAACAAAGGGGATTATTTTTGTAAAAAAGTTAATTTACCAAAGAAATAATGATGGGCCTTATTCCTTGTCCATGGCTCTCTTCCTAATTACAGTATTTGACAATAATCCTATGCTGGAGTTTTTTATTTATTGGGCACTGCTCCACCTTCCCAAACTAAGCATGGAACAAATGCATATCAGTGTAAACAACTGCAGTTTGCTTGGAGACTTCCTTAAGTGATAGCGTTGCCAGCTGTGGCACAGCTATATAGAAATGTGATGGCTGTTCTCCTTGTTCAGCACCTTTAGGGTTGAAATAAAACGGGTCATTTGTGCTGGGTTGTGTCCTAGCATAGCTGATCTGTTTTATTGGGCAGCATAGGTGGCCCATGGTTTCGCCCACTGATGCTGCAGAACAGGCAACATTTTCTCCATTGCCTTACCCATTGATGCATAAATAGAGGCACAAATTGATACCACCTTCATTGTAGCCACCTTCTGTGGTTTGACAAGGAGTATGGACACCTGTCTGCTTGTGCAGAGCTAAAAGCGCACACTGCTGCAATATGAGCTACATCTATAATATTAGCCAGAGCAGCGGGGAATGATAGGGAAGTGCTGAGCCCCTCAAGGGCTGGGCTCTCCGCTGCAGGTGGTCAGTGAATAATAATCAGTCTGACTGGGAGGCTTGGGACCAGCTGGGAGGGATGATGTGCTAATGAGGGTGGAGCCACAAAGGGAAGTTAAGAACTATAGGGGACAAGGTTGGGGTCAGCTGCTGTATTGGGGGTTGGGAGGAGCTTGGAGCTAAAATTGTCCCTTTCAGAAGATCCTGAAAGGGCAAGGGGGTTGGGGTTGGTTTGGTTTGGTTTGTTGTGGATTCAAGGCTGTTTTGTGAAGAACGAAACTGGTCTGACAAATGGGGAGTGGAGCTGACACCTATCTAAAGCAGCAGGGTAAGTGACCTGCTTCCAGGGACACGCAACACATTCATCAGTGGGGTCCATTCGAAACTTCCAGAAGCAGTTGGTAATGCAACTACAGCACTAAACATAAAGTTCAGCAGTAGTGGTTCACAATAGACCTGGGTTTGGGCTTCTTGATGAATGAGTTAAATTTCCAGGGCTTTAGAGCACACCCTAAACTTTTCAAAATCAATTGCCAAAAAAAAAACAAGAGAGAAACTTGGTGATTCTTTTATGTGACCTAAAATATTTAAAGCTCTGGAAGTTTTTCCATGTAGACCTACAGCTGAATTTGTTGGAGTTTCTAAATAGGATCCTGCCTACATTTGCTACTCCTTCCTATGTGCCTTTCTGTCTACAAGGAACAGCATATGCTCTGGGGAACAAGCACGTTAGATGGCAATTAAAATGGTGGTGGTTGGCACTTTTGTAACATCTGGACTAAACTGTGCATCTCTGTGTCATGGATGAACTTGATTGGAGCTCAATTAGTAATATGTCTTGGTTCACAAATTAAACACCTTTTTTCAACTCGGTTATTTATAGCTTATCCATTCCAGGAAAAAACAAGAGCTGCGAGTGAAAGAGAGAGGTCTTCAAATAGAGCCGTCCAAAGCACTATGAAGCTAATAGAGATGCTATTTTTAGTGGAGCTAGATTAGCTGTTTTAGGAACATGTATGTCAATTTAAATAAACTAGCTTAAAAATTAATGAGACCTAACAGTTACATTTATTACAGCAAGTTGAGAGCCATCTACCTACAAAGTACTGTTTTTTTGTCTGTCTGTATGGTGATCATTAACGTTTCATGACACTTAGGTCATAGTTTAACACTTAAATCTTAATGCAAATCTAGGGGAAAAAATTATTAAGGGTACATGTATAAAGAGGGGATAGATATCTTCAGAATTAACCATTTATGTGTTGTTACAGAGTACAACAGCTCAATAGTTTGCTTAGTTATGACATCACTTATTGTTGTACTTACAGTCCTTTATAAAAACAAAACAAAACAACATTATTCATGCATGCAATAGACTTATAACATTTATTAACTCTTTATAAAATATTTATAAATGTATCTTTAAAATAAAATGCAGTGGAAAACTATATTTTCATTTGTATTTGACCTTCAATTTCTGGTTGTCCATGAAGGATTCCCAACAACTCTTCATGTGCTTATTCAAACACTGGGACTTCTCAGACCTTATTGTGTCCTAGCCTAACTGTGCGAAGACGACTCTATCTGCAGCTTTCTCCAACTTCCCCAGCAATGTCCGACTTCAATCTCCTACCTGTCTGCTAGTTTCCTCTGCCCACATATTTCTGCCCCAAGTGCTCTGTTCTGCTCTGTCTATGGGTTCCCCTCTGTCTCTCATTCCCTAGAACGTGTGGCTCCAGTGTGGAAGTGAGTGCTGTCTCTTAATGAGGAAACACACGACTGGTGCTTGGAACTGTTCCTGATAATATGAAGGTACCCAGAGCAAAAACCAGCTCATCAGTTCTAAATCTGTCCTGAAGTGGTTTTTGGCTCTTGCTATGGTAGAGGCACTAAATCCATTGTCCAGTCCATGCATTAGTATTAGCAGCCTACTGAAATATACGGGGGACTGAAATTGAGTCCCCTGTTATATTTCCATTGCCAAAGCACAGAAATGCAAAATCACACCACAGAGGTAGACATTAGATTTCCAGTAGTTTTTATGCCATGTTTTAAATTGAATGAAGATTCTTGAATGTGGAAGATGCCACCCCACTGCAATAAACTGCCATGAGTTACTGTTGCTGGTTACATACGTACTGTTGATTATATACATGATTTTTTATTGCCACTATTTCCCCTCATAATAGCAAAAATATGTTCTTGTAATGAATAGGATTGCAGCAAAGATGATTGTCCCCAACTTAAAATGTTGCAGACAGCATCAGTGTAACATGTTTTGATTGCTGAGTGTTGATAGGACAATGATTTCATAAAGGATTCTCATGCATTATTTTTTTATGTGAAAGAGATGATGCGGGTACTTAAGTCTTAGTGATATTTGTGAGTCTCATTAGTGACTATTCAAGCAGGATTAAGGAACTGTATAGAGACAGAGAAGAAACAAATATATGTTGTTCACTGTGTGCATAGAGTAACATCCCTTGCATTACAGCACGTTCAGTCCCTGGTTGCATTACAGCTGCTCAGTTTCATTTATTGATCATGAAATGGCTTGTTTCCCTTAGCACTCCAGATGCATGAACAGTTCAATCTACAGCAAAGGGAATGTTCCATGAGCAAACGAGGAATTTGAATAGGAAAAAGAAAATCCCCATTAAAAGAAGGCAGTGGCAGTGTAAGTGGTGTCAGTGTACCTATGATATGTGAATGTGCGCACATCATTAAGCTGTAGGTAGGAAGTCATGCTATGCTGGGCCCTAAGATAATGAGCAGCAGTCTCATTAAAAAGTTGTAGCTATAGCATTGCACAGAGACTACGGGCTGGCGTGGATCCAAAGAGGAGCAGTGGAATTCTTTTCTCAGAATTACCCCATGAATCTTGACCTCCAGCACTTTGCTCTTTCTACAGAAAGGTAATGGGATCCTTCTCCTTGGACTGCAGTTTCTTAATGCTACTGCAATACAAATAGCTAAGAAGGATGCTGGTAGAATTGCTGGGTGTACTTCCTGAGGATAATAATATCAATAAGATCCCAGGACTGTAGTATGAGTGAGCCTAAGTCTGGAAGTAATTAGATGCCAGGTCACCAAAACAGGAGATCTGTCCTTTTGATCTTGGGTCTAGGACCCTTCCTCCAATACACAGAGAGGGAAGGATTTGGCCTCTGGAC
Organism: Crocodylus porosus; assembly: GCF_001723895.1. Taxonomy (NCBI): domain Eukaryota; kingdom Metazoa; phylum Chordata; order Crocodylia; family Crocodylidae; genus Crocodylus; species Crocodylus porosus. The sequence goes on along the minus strand of NW_017728927.1, from coordinate 3,144,319 downwards.
ACAACATATATGTGGAAATCTAGGCAATATTTTGAAGATCTGCTCTTTGTTGGTTTGCTGGAGATGAGAAGCTGCCCCTTTGCTTTGTTCTCATCGCTTGTTCAGTAGTAGTTTGTGTGACTGGTAGTGAACATGCGACCGTGCTTACATCCTTATTGGATACCTGAGAGAGTGCCCATCATTTTCAAGGTTTTTGGTATTTGGAAATGAAATGTACCCTCATTAAAGATAAGCTGTGGGAAGCAAACCAGTGAAGAACTGTGGGAGGTGGGAGCAGGGTTAGTGGAAAGATATGGTTGTTTAATAGGCAAACTTCAAAATACTCAATACGGTATCTACGCAGCTGCTCACC